>NW_026690902.1:1758768-2058768 GCF_020826845.1 Diceros bicornis minor | reverse complement strand
AACTATCTACTGGGTCTTTGGGGCAAAAACTAAATAAATAAATTAAATTAAAAATAAAAAGAAACAGTAGAAGAAACATGAAGATAGAGCAATAGAAATTATCCAGTCTGAACCAAAGAATGTAAAAATTTTGAAGAAAAATGAAGAGAGCCTTACCTGTGAGGTGATTGAGTCCCCAGCAATGAGGGGAGAGACAGAAAAATTAAATGCGGCGGAAAGGCAAATCAATAAGTAACAGCATAAAACTTCCAAAATGTGGTAGAAAATCTAAAATTTTAGATCCAAGGATGTCAGCAAATCCAGAAAATAAAATACAAAATAAAACCACACCTGGGCACATGATCGTCAAGCTGCTAAAATCCAAAGATAAAAAGAAAATCTTGAAAGCAGTCAGGGAAATACATATATACAGGGGAAGACATTACATACAGGGAGAAATAATGTCAAATATGGATGATATATTATCAAAAACAAAAGAGACAAATCAACAACAAAATTACATCTTTCAAGTGTAGAAAGAAAACCCAAAAGTCAACACAGGATTCTATATTTAGCAGATCTCACTTTCCAAAAGGAGGGAGAAGCCACAATAGTATTCCGCACACCTATTAGGTGGCTGAAATAAAAAATAAAATTGCAAATATCAAGTGCTGGTGAGGACAAGGAGCAACTAGAACTGGGAATGCAACATGATAGTTGCATTCGGATAACGGTTTGGCAGGTTCTTATAAAGTTAAACATACACTTATTGTATGACTCAGATATCCCACTCCTAGGGATTTACTTAAGCAAATTGAAAACTAATGTTTAAACAAAATCTTTGGGTGAATCTTCATAACCATGTTATTCATAATTGCCACAAGCTGGAAATAAATTAAATGTCCTTCATCAGGTGAATGGAGAAAGAAACTGTGGTGAATTGAGACATTAGAATACTACTTGGCAATAAAAAGAATAAACTCTTGATTCACACAAAAACATGGATGAGTCTTGGCTGCATTTCTCTAAGTGAAGGAAGCGCAATTCAAAAGGTTGTACAGTATATTATTTCATTTGTATGACTTTCTAGAAAAGTCAGCATTACAGAGATGAAAAATGATCAGTGGTTGCCAAGGGATGGAATGGGGGAAGGGGTTGACTACACAGGGACAGTATGAGAGAATTTTGGGGGGTGAAAAAAACAGCTCTGTATGCTACTGTGAAGGTGGATACATGACCATAAAGTTGTCAAAACCCACAAAACTGTACACTACAAAGAGTGAATTTTACTCTGCAAATTTTAAAAATCAATCAGGATGCTGGGGAACTCAGATGGAATGCAGTGACAAATGAATCTCACTGTATTACAAGCATGTGACATAGCCACACATAATGGGTGGGGATGAAAGGTCCTGACCTAAGTTACTTTGGAAGACAGTGTTTTGATGGGATACTGTAAAACTAAAGTACTGTACACAAACACTGTACTCTAGGTGGTAAATTTGTTTTTCATAAGAGTATGGATTAGCAATTCTGAAACTAGTTGACACATTAGGAACTATATTATAGCTAACTGGAGTTAAGTTTCTCACTGTTGGTGAAAGAAGTTAAAAATAAACAAAAGGAGAATGCTAGAATAAACTCTGTGGTGCTGGATAGGAGTTGGAAATATCAGTATGAAAACGTGTCACTTCTAATATATCTATCCAGACAGATGGATAGATTGATAGGTTGGTAGATTGATAGATAGATGTATATACCTGAGTTTATATTCATAAATACATTTCCAGGCTCTGCTGAGAGGGTCCAGAAGCAGTGACACCCTAGTATCAATGAGCACACTTAGCTCCATGATCTTGGTTTCTAAATATCATTCTCCAATAAAAAGAACCAGGTTTCCTTGGAGAAATGGCTAATTCTAGGGCTGGAGATGGAAAATACAATATGAGCCTGAACCATCTTGTAGTGCCAGAAAGTAGAAAAGTGCTTTAAATAAAACACAGCAACTGATGAGATGTGTAAAAAGAAATCAATCTGAAAGATTTCTCAATGGCTCAAGCTGGAAAACTGTGAGCAACAAAATAAATAACGATAGCATTGGATTATTACACAGAGAATAAAATAAATATCCATGAGTCTATACTGATATAAAAAAGATTAAATAAGAAAGGAAGAAAGAAAGAAAGGGGAAAAAAAGAATGAGAGAAAGAGAGAAAGAAAGGAAGAAGGAAGGGGGGGGATCTTCCTCACAGAATTCCAAATAATAAATATGACTGGATAGCATGAAATAGAAAATCGCCACTAGAACACCACGGTAATAATTATTGTGGGTTAGGCTGACTGATGAATGCAAAAACTGTGGGTGAAACTTAAAAAAAAATACATTTGCATAGCCTCAAATCACCTGCCTCAGAATACATGACGTTTTTCTGTTAATTACTTTAAAAGACCTATGACTATTGAAAGCAAAAATTATAACACTGTATTGTGGGATTTATAACATGGGAAGAGGTAAATTTATGACAACAATAGCACAAAGGACAGACAGAGGTAAATGGAACTGTTCTGTAGCAAGTCTTCCATATTTTACATTGATTAAACTGGTGCACTATTAAGTCTAGGTAGGCTGTGATATGCTAAAGATGCATATTGAAATTTGGACCAACCACGAAAAATGCAAAGGTATGTCACTTAAATTCTAATAAAGGAATTAAACAGAATACAAAAAGGGTTTGTACAAAAATGTTCGCAGGAGATGACCTGCACGTCCCCAGGAGGAAGATGAGCCCACTGCGGGCTATCCTCAGGGCACAATGCCCTCAGCCGTGCCGAGGAGCAAACGCTGACACACACATGTTGGGAGAGACTCATCAACCTCATGCCGAGGGAAGCAAGCTGGACAGAAAACAATACACGTGAGATGATTTCAACCAAGATGAACCTATGCTGAATAAACCAGAACAGTGGTTGCCTCGGGGGAAGGAAAAAATTGTCTAGGAAGGAACAGGAAGGGGTTTTCTGGGGGTGATGGAAATATCCTATTCTTAAAGGGGTGAAGGTTATATGGACATGTTTATTTGCAAAAAATGTAAGGTTGAGATTTGTGCCTTTCAGTGTGCGTTCTTCTTCCCCCCACACACACACCAAGGACTAAAAGAATAATAAAGTGAGGTGAGAATGGGATGGAGTGTGGAAAAAACAAAAATGTCAGATGATTAGTAGTTGTTGAAGCTGGGTGAAAGCCTAATATGCTGTTTTGTTTTATTTTGTGTATTGTTGAAATTGTTCTGTAATAAAACACTTGTATAAGAAGACAAACTCGATATATAGTGTTCGCTGGTAAGATGTCAGCTACCTTTGGGGAGGAAGGAGGGAGAAAGGGATTGTCGGGACCTGAGTGAAGCTGGTGTTAGCTCTTGGTCACACAAGTGTGTTCACTTTGTAATAATTCTTTGAGGTTTACATGGATGACTTCTGCATATATTTCTACACGAATGTTATACATCAATAAACATTTTAAATCCGGCATATTTGCAAAAAGATCCTAACTCAATATCTCAGGATAACAGCAGTGTTTTGTTTTAAAGTGGAACACGTTCACTCATGACATCATCAGATGGATTTTAATACTCCCAAGTATCTAGTAATGCCCTCACCCTTGAGTGGTCCCCCGGGTCGTTCCAGTTTTGCCTCAATTTGGCAAGTGGTATGGCTTTGAGGTTTTATGATGGGTATGGACCCTTAAGGTGGGTGGGTTCCAAGGGAAGGATCTCTGCAGCAACCCTGATCACGGGGTCCAGAGGGAGGATCATGGCAGGCTGGATGGATGCAAGGGATGATAGGACAGATGGCCTTGAAAAGGCAAATTCCGGGATCCCATGCACCTGGTGTTTCCATTTTAGATATTGAATTTACAGTTCAAATACTGGCCAGGGAGCTTCCACCAGGGCTGCAAGCATTCTCAGCAATAGCCAGGCTGGTGAGCCCCACTCCTACCTGAGTACTGGCCTCAAAGGATGCAGCCCAACCACACAGCACATACTCTGGGGGATAGGCAAGGCATGGAGAGATGGCATCGTATAGAGAAAAGGCGGGGTAGAAGGTGGGGTGTAGAAGCAGAGGGGCGTGGGCCAGGGGTGGAGGGACAGGTGGGAGTTGGGTCCCCTAGCTGTGCATGCCCAGTGCTTTTGTCTCTTAACCATTCCTGGCTGGGAGCTTGAAGGACTGCAGAACTACAACTCCCAAGATGCTCTGGGCACAGGGTGGTGGTGCCTAGCCCTTTGGGGAGGAGCATGGTGATGAAGGCTTGCCTGGGGGCCAAACAGCCATTGACTCAGGACTCTGGTCCTGCACCGGCTCCAACTGGACTGAGTACCAGATGGATGTGATGGGACGAGAGGGACCAGGGAGTTAGGGTGTGGCAGCTGCATGGGCAGCCGCGGGCCTGCAGCGTGCAACTGCTTTTGTCCAAAATTGAAGCTGGACTCGTGCCTCTTCCCCACCGCCTCCCTCCGTTGCTTGATTCCTCCTCCCCCCTGTGTGCTTGTGGGTCTTTCCACAGCCTCCTACCTAGTCCAGGGCCAGGTGCTTCTCTAAACTGCTGATGGGAACTGGTTTGACATCCCAGAAACTTTCCAGTTTGCCTGCTGCCCTCTGCCTTCTCCAGCCAAAGTGCCATCATTTCATCAGCTTTTGGGAGACATTAGCCTTTGTGGCCCCTCTTGAAAGCACAACTTAAGAGCTTTGCAGGGTGGTAACATTGGCTTTTGCTTGCCTTTTTCACAGATGTGGAAGTTGAGGCATCTGTGAGGTTAATCACTGTTTTCCCCAGGATCCGCTAAGAGCAGAGGAGAACAAATCAATTCCCAGGCAAGTATCTAGTAGGCCGTTTTCACCAACCCATTTCAGTGCAGAGGCCTCCTAAACAGCATCCTTAAGATGAGAATAGCTTAAGTATTTTGCTCTTTAGATTGATCACCTAATCTCAGCTCAGGCCTAAGTGACCAGTTTCTCAGGGACAGGGCTGGCGACTATGATCCCTCAGCAAGAGACCGGTGGTCCAGCTTTGGGAGAGGGATGTTCATGGTAGGCAGCACCTGGGCAACATTTGAAACCTGTCAGCTTTAACATCTCTGCTTTGGATTCAGGCAAGGTTCCCGGATAAACATGCCTAGGGATCGTCAGATGTACCGTATTCTTTAAAAATTGATTACAGCAGTGAAAAGAACAGAACATAAAATATCCTGCTCATTTGCAAAAGATAAAATGCAAGCAAGACATTCTTGTTAATTTTTTTCTGCTCATGCTCTTGGCTGTACTGTACGCTTGAATGCAGAAACAAAAAACTTGAATTGCCATATTCTCTTTTCCTGAGATTGGTAAATTAACTTAAAAGTCTTATTGAAACATGTGGAGGAATGATTAGCAGTTTTCCTGATTTATGTCATCCTTAAAAGTCTGGGCGTTGATCTAAATGAAAGCAAGTCCTTGTTTATATTACACATCCCAATAGGTTACATTTCTGATTCTTGAATGTGGAATATTATCAAAACAACTGGAAAACCTGATCATGGAAACTAGACCCTGTCACTTTGTCAAGAATTTGCCTCTTTATGAATTAATGACACATGAATTCTTTAACATTTTTGTAAAGAAAGGATGAGAAACTCTGCAGTGTCTCTGAATGTGGCAAGACGGGGAATTCTCGTTAGACCACATCCTCGGGTTCTTCTCTCGTGTTCAACAGGCTCGGGTGATAGTCCGTGTTGTCAGGTGCAGTGCAGCTCCCCAGCCCCCAGTGTTCCATCCTACTCTGGCCTGTGACCTCTTTAGGGGGTTCTGATGACACTCGTCCACAAGTGTTGGAAGGAGACATTGTAACATGAGGATATTCTTCATCTTGAAACAAAGATTAATTGAGAGGAAAGTCTCTGCGTCTGTGTGCTCCGATGCACTGTTGTTGGGGTGTGGCTTCAGTCACCACTGTGCTCCCAGCAGTCCCCACAATGGCTGCCTCAGACATTTGATCTCCTGGTGCAACCACAGCAGCTGTTGACAGAGCTGGGCGCTCGTCGTGGTGAAGTGTCTTCCATCAGATTTTGTGACTCTGACCCTCCTCTGCTCACCCCCTCCCATTCCTAACTGCTGCATTGATTGCTTTGTAGTTGTTTACTAGGAGCCACTGTGTGTAACTGGATTTCACAGTGTCTTTAGGGACCCACCCTCACTACACGAGTCACTGTACAACAGCCACTTATCCTGGTGTAGCCCATGTTCCTCCTCTAAAGTGGAGCTGTGAAGAACCCTGCTTACTCGGAGCTCCTTTCATTCTCATGCTGCTGGGGCTGCTTACGAAGCTGGGCATCTCGTCTTTGGTCTCATCACATTATTCTTTTCATCGATTATTCTGAAGTCGGATACGACTTTGTTAATAATGTGACACTGGCTGTCGCAGGCACTTCTATGTATCTTCCCCAAAGGCTCTGTGAAGTAGACTTGTGATCCCCATTTTACAGGGGTGACACTGAGGCTCAGAGAGGTCGAGTAGCTTCCTTCACACTGTTTCTTGGTGCATTTTGAGTCTCCACCTGGAACTCCGCCTCTCAGGTGTGTGCACTTAGCTGGTGTTCCACTTTGTCCCTCTCTGCTAGCCTCACCAAAGGCACACGCCCCATCCTGAGTCCATTGTCTGATTCTTTGCAGTCGCCATGCACAAACAGGTCCTGGGTGGGGTGTGGACTAGCAGGGCATGGTCCTCCGGCTTACCCTGGGCAGATTCTAGGTGTATTGTGAGAGCTGGAGCAGTAGAATTACTGACTGTCACTCACCTGGAAGGTTTGTTATGGAGAAATACTCCACTGACTTTCTGCAGGTGTCATGTCTTCTTTGTCTTCATTGCTCCTCTAGGCTTTCTCCTACAGTCCATGCTGTGCAGTAACATACAACACAGAGACTGGTGAACATAATACTGTTGCCCTGCACCAAACGGTCACATCACTCATTTTTCTAATTATGAAAGAATTACATACTTTGTAAAAAAAATCAAATTATACAGATCTATGTAGAGTAAAGTGAAACCTTCCCCTCCCATCCCCTTCCCTACAAACTCACTCCCCTACTCAAAAGGAACTATTGTTAAGAGGTTGCAGCTTATTTTTCTGGACATTTCCAATGAATTTATAAATACACATAAAGATTTTTTAACATAAATTACATAACTACATCGTTTTGCAACTTGCTGTTTCCCAAACCATATATCATAGACGTCTCTACTTATCAGTGCACGTCACTCTAACTTAGCTTTTTAGAAGTTTTAGAGCTACTCCAATGAACAGAAATACCATGATCTGTTTATTTCTTCTTTGATAGAGATGGGGTTACTTCCAGTTTCACTATTATACATAATGCTGCAGTAAGATCCTTGTATGGAATTTATTACACTGCTATTGAACTGCTCAATTTGCTTTGTTCCCTTTTAGTCAGAGACTATGGTATATTTGTAACAATTTTATGGGAATTATTTTATAAGGAAATTAATTTTATCTCTGAATAAAGACATTTATGGGGAAACTTGACTTCAAGGTCAACCATCTCAGTATTCTGGAGAAAAATCATGAAACTTAGAAGGTATTATGCTTGCTGCATCACATTCTAACAAGTCACATTAACAATTTAAAGTTGAATGTTTGGGCTGGCCCGGTTGAACAAGTGGTTAAGTACGCGTGCTCCGCTGCGGCGGCCTGGGGTTCGCGGCGGCCCGAGGTTCGCAGGTTCGGATCCCGGGCACTCACCGACGCACTGCTTGTCAAGCCATGCTGTGGTGGCATCCCATATAAAGTGGAGGAAGTTGGGCATGGATGTTAGCCCTTGGCCAGTCTTCCTCAGCAAAAAGAGGAGGATTGTCATATGTTACCTCAAGGCAGATCTTCCTCACAAAACAAAAATAAAAAACAAAATAAATAAAGTTGAATGTTTGTATAGCCCCTACAGTCTTTGTTCAGAAGAAGGATGACTTTTTCTTATCTTGAAAACTTCTGACTCCAGGGGCTCTCAGTTGGGCTTCAGAGAGGATAAGATGTTGGTGTTGTATCTGTTTCTCTTCAGCTGTAGGCTGCATCATCTAAAGATCATAGAATTGAACATGGTCCAATCTATATATACGATTTGGGTCAAAAATTCAAAGTAATGAACCCAAGATAGGAATCTATAACTTTGGTTCTTAATGAAGAATTTCCTTTGATATTCTCAAGTCTCTGTGATTACTAGTAAAAACTCACCTATGGATGAAGAGATGTGGTTCTGCTGGCAATGTCTGGCTTGAACATCCATAGTTAAGGCTGCCACATCCCTAGGTAGATTAGACTTGACCTCTCTACGACCTCTGCCCTTGTTCTTTGACCTGGGAAAAATGAGAACTTAAAAAAACTGTTGTTACTAGCACTGAATGCTAGAAATACCCATTAAAGAGTGAGTTTGATTTGGTAAACCAAAGGGAGTACATGCAGAACAAAGTCTTTAATAGCTATGAAATTTCAAAAAGTTCTAAATTTTTAAATGTAACTCTATTTATGCAACAATGCAAAATGTATATATACGAATGAAATATCCCTCTGTCCATTTCTTAAGTTGTTTCCATTGATTTGATGGATTTATCCTCTAATCAGGATTCCAAGTGTGAAAGAACATCTTGGTCTTTCAAAGAAAAGAAGCCATTGATATTTGATTTTCTTTTAGCTCGGCATCCTACAGGTTTGAGGAATAAATTATCATGTAATGATACAATGATTATGAAATCTAATTGTTAATTAGAGTGGTGTAAGTGATGATTGAATGGTGGTTCATCCCCATGGTCAGGGGTATTGTACACATGGCTATGTAAACACGATTCAGGAACTGCTTCAGCACCGTGACATCCTTGAGAACCACAGTGCAGGAGGATATAGGGGCATAGCCATCTGCCTCGATCTCCTGGGTTACATGTAGATCCAGATGTCTTGACAGTGGCTTCAGAGCAGCTAACTTTTGTCTATTTCTCCCCTTCCTTCTCTCCAGCTTATCTCAAACAGTCCTGACTATCATGTTTTAACGTAAGACCAATTATAGTTATTTACATGATCTTCTTGCTCATTACTGCAGAGTAATAATCAGGGATACCATTAAATATCATTTAATCTACCTAATTAAATTTGTTGTACCTTTTAATTGATTAGAACACTAAAGTTAGTTCAGAGTTTGATATGCACCAAATGTGTTAATCTGCTTACAACTGCCATGTGCCTCACTCCTTTTAGAAGTGTATCTTTGACCCATCACAAGATTTTAATGACTCAAGTCATCATAAATTAAGATAATGCACTGTCTTTTTGATGACCGGGAGGCACATGGTCCATTTTGGAAATATGCCCATCTGTCTTTGCTCCCCATGGGAAGTTTCTGGTCACTAGGTCTCCAGGTGGCTTGCACAAGCCCTAGGTCTGTAATAGCTTGGTGCCTCTCCTTCTACTTGGGGTAGAAATAAAAGAGATCAGAGAGACTTATTAAAGTTTTGGTTGCATGAAGTCTTCTATGAAGACCATCCATGCGTATTGTTCTGGATAGCTCTCTGTTCCTAAGACTACTAGTTATTTTAAGGGCTTGTCAGGAACTGTGAAAGTTTTGATGTTTTACCTTACCTGCAAACCAATTAGTTAGCCTACAATGGTCTTACAGATGTTGGCAAAAGTCACGAGTCCGATGAGTCACAGACAAAGGACTTAATGACACAACAATAGCAGTGGCCAGAGTATCAGCATTTTCACCAGTTCACTAAATCTCACTTCCTACGGGGTGATACACAGTGGGCCAGGTGGCATGCAGAGGGTTGCAAGATCTCAGAGCCTAAGGAATTCAAATCTTTGATAACGGGCAGGATGTCTGCTAACCTTTGCCCTGGGGTGGTGTTATTTTTATTATACTGGGCAGTAAGCAAGCCTGCTCTTTGCACCAGAGGAGGCCACTATTTCTATCTTCCAAGGCTGACAGCTCTGCACACATCCTTGAAAAGATAGCCTGGTTTTACTGGCTTTCAAAGATAAGCTTGAATGAGACTTGATCATCATTCAGTTCTTCTGTTTCCTTTATTGGGATTGTGCAAATATGCTCTTTTCTCTGTAAAGTTCACTAACTTTATTCATACATAAGAGATGCTTTTCTTTTTATTTATTAAGTTGAAATTTCCTTATTAGAGAAAATGATGAAACTATTATGGGTTGGATGTGAAAGTATGTTTTTCCAGGAAAAATGTGAAAGTGGATCGGTGCTCGCAGAAGTTTGCCACAAGGAGCTGATAGCAACTTAAATGATTTTAATTTGAATACTGTTTTGTACAACTTTCTTCCATCTTACATCATCCTCTCTGCTTCCTGTAATTCCCATATTGGAATGGGGCAGTTTCAGGGATTCACTGAACTCATATACAGTATTCAAATGGTTTTGTCTGTTGTGTTTTTTTAATTGAGATAAAGTTGACATACAACATTAAATTAGTTTCAGCGGTACGACATAATGATTCAATGTTTGTATATATGTTGAAATGATCACCACAATAAGTCCAGTTAACATCCGTCCCCATATAGAGTTACAAATTTTTTCTCTTGTTATGAGGACATGGCATATTTCAAGGTGCAGAAGAATCAACAATGATGTCATACTTTTCCATATACAGCTTGATGAATTTGGACATAAGCATACACCCTTGAGACTGTCACCACCATCAAGGCCACAAATATATCTATCATCTCCCAAAGTTTTCTCTCATCTCCTTTATTACTATTATTCTCTGGTAAGAACTCTTAATATCTACTCTATTAGCAAATGTAACGCATGCAATACTGTCTTGTTAGCTGTAGGCTCTATGCCTTATCCTAGATTTCCAGAACTTATGTATATTGATCACTGACTCTTTGAACATCAGCTCCCCATTTCTCCATCTCCCCAGCCCCTGGCAACCACCATTCTAACCTCTGCTTGTGTGAGTTTGACTATTCTAGATTCCACAAATAAGGGGATATTTGCCTTTCTCTGTCTGCCGTATTTCACTTAGCACAATGTCTTCTAGGTACATTCATGTTGTCAAAAATAGCAGCAATTCCTTCTTTTTTCAATGTTGACGAATATTCCATTTCTTTATCCATTCATCCATCAGTGACGTTTAGGTTACTTCCACATCTTGGCTATTGTGAATTTGCTGCAATGAACATTAGAGGGCAGGTATCTCTTTGAGACCCTGATTTCAATTCCTGTGGGTGTATACCAGAAGTGGGATTGATGGATCATAGGCTAGTTTTCATTGTTGGAGGAAATTCCATACTGTTTTCTATAATGGCTGTATTAGTTTACATTCCCACGAGGTTTCCTTTTCTGCACATCCTCACCAACATTTGTCATATTTAGTTTTTTTGATAATCGCCATCTTAACAGGTGTGAAATGATAGCTCATTGTGGTTTTGATTTGCATTCCCTGATGTGTGATGCTGAACACCTTCTCATACACCTATTGGCCACCTGTGTGTCTTCACTGAAAAAATTTTACTCTGGTCCCTTGACCATTTTTTAAATTGATTTGTCTTTTCGTTTTTGAGCCAAACAAAAAAAGAGAACAAAATTTCCAGGCATTATGGGTGCTTCCCAGTTGGTGCAGATGGCTTTGTATTTACAATGGTACAAAAAGATCATGTTTCCTGCTTTTTCTTCAGCTTGTCATAAGACCAGCAGTAGCTGCGGCATGGCAGATAATCGAGATCTTCTGGGTTTGGAGGTTTACAAAATAAATGAGTAGTAAGGAATTTTTTATTTTTCCAAGGAAATTATTGTGATCATAGTCCATGGAATCCAGGATTGATAGGTGTAGGAGAAAATTAAGGTGAGAATCGTTGATCTGGCATTACTACTGATCTTGAGGGACAGGTATCTACTGTATGAATGTTTGAATAAAAATATTAAAGATCAGGAATTTGTCGTGGGTGAATATGTTTTCTGAATTATTTACTTTTGAACATAGCCATTTGGATTATGTGAACATCTGGGACATGGGAGTAAGTTGCTAACAGGGGGTGGTTGATAACGTCACTATTGATTTAATCTCTATGAACACCAAGTGGTCAATGGATTAAGCAAATGAGTAGACAGAAAACACAGAAATGGTAAGATTTAGGATTTAGTAAAGGGCTGGGGACCCACTGTCCTGAGAGGGAGTGTCAGGACTTGTGCGGTTGAGAGTGACAAGGAAAAGAAGAGAATAGAATTACACTCAAAAAAGGAGGGCGTGTTAACAGGATGGAGGGGGGAAATGATCTGGAGGAGCCTTGAGCTTGACATTGAGCTTTCTGTTCTTGATGCAAATCTGCCTGATGACATCCCAGGAAACAGGTCAGATCTATCCCCAGAGGATAGAGGGAGGGTGGAAGTACAAAACAGCCAGGATAATTGTCCTAAAAAGGCAGGCCTCCTTTATCATTTGACCTAGTTTCATGATTTGTTTTTATAGAGAAAGAGGAAAAGATTAATGATAAGTCACGTCTTCACAGAAGAAGCAGAGTAACTGTGGGAACCAGTCCAAACCAAAGCCAGGTTTAAGAATTTCCATTCTTTTGAGGATGTCCGGTGACATATTCAAGAGGCCAGTTACTAGAATCCCATCCCATCCTGGCAATGACTGGTCTCTGAGAGGACAACTTGGACCAGCCCCACCAGATCTGCTGGTCCGAGACCGCAAGGACTCCAGGCCTGCAGCAGCGCAGGACAACTCGTAAGTACTTTCAATCTTGCCAAAACGTTGCAAAAACTTGCACCTAGTCACACAAGTGAATCCCTGCCAGGTGTGCTCACAGGTGGTCTGCATTCCAGGTCCCATGCCCACTCCTGCTGGACTTCAGATTTGGCAGAGATGATTCCAGGAACTCATCTGTTCATTCCACAGCTCCACTGTGGAGGTATCAGGAAGGAGTAAAGGGCAGTGAAGAGCACAGGAGCGAGACTGGTGATAGCACTGATGGCGGACAGACTTGCTAACGAGGCAGAGAAAGTGAGGATCTAAGAAGGCCGTCCTGACAGCAGATGAAATGGAGCAGGCACCTCAGTGAGGTCTCTTGGCAGCATCCCTAATGTTTCCTTGCTTTGAGCTCTTGAAACTTTAAAATATATCGATACTTTTCATTTATTAAACTCTGCTTCGAGACCTAGAAAATATAGACAACAGTTTCTTTCTGAGGTGAGAGGTTGAATTTCAAGTGAGGAGAGAAAGATCTTCCTTTTTCATGCTGTTCTCTCATTTTCCTTTACTATGTATAGTATTTATTTGTACTTTAATGTCAGCAGCGAATTATCAACGTCACGGGGTGATTCAGTTTTTCCCCTCACAGTCACAGTAAAACCTACTAAAAGTGGATTATTCTTTTTGTATAACATTCCAATAGATTCCAAAACATTATTTCAAACGCACTTTTATGTCTATGTTCTCAAATTATATATTTACTTCTAGGTCTCCATTTTTCAGTTCTCTGTTGCATGGTAATTCAGAGTTGCATCTAAGGAAATACCAGATTTCCCTCAGTTTTTTAAATCCATATGTGTTGGAAATTTGATTCATGGAAATGGACATGGCAGTTGGGGGATCGTGCTATTATCAAAAGAGATCTTTTCAACATCAGTAATGCTGAAAGAAACCACTGCTTGTTGGGATTTAATTGTCTATTTGAGGGATCAAGCTTTCACTGTTGGTACTTCTCTTTCTCTTTGGAGGGAAAGTACAGCCTTCCCAGTCTTTCCATTACCAAATCACATTCCTGGGTGGCTGTGCCGTGTCAGGAAGGGCTTGGGATGCCGGGAAACAGGATTCATCTTCAGCTTCTGGTTGTCGTGAGAAGGCTTCCCTGGCAGAGTGCAGCCTGTGTGTCTGGGTGAAACTTGCAGCCATCAGAAAGGAGGGGACAATTCACAAGTGCGAAGCGATTCATCTGGTCCTTGTCTTACAGGGTGTTCCCAAGGGATGAGGTTCAAAATGCCACTGGGTATCCCTTTGAAAGCTCCTAGTCATGGGGTTGGTTCTCAGTGCGAGCTCAGAGCAGTGTCTGTTCACGACCAGATAGGAAGCATTTCAGTATTTTAATTGGTAAGGCTGTGTTCATGCATGTCCATGGACCAGCAGTTCAGTGGCATTCCCTGCTGGAGCCCCCCACACCCCTGTCATGCTTCATCTTTCAAAGCTTCAAACAGTGTTCACACCCCAGCACGTGGTGGTAATGTAACCACAGCACAGGACTGGGGACAAGAACACAACCACCGAGGGGTGACACAGTTTAAGGGCTTGGGCCCAATTGCCCCATTTGGACGAGTTGGTAACACCAACACTTAGTGTGTAAATTGGAGGATTGTCCACGACCATGGACCTCAGAATGACACGGGCTCAGAAGTCACCTTGGACTGCAAGGGACAGTGTGAGGTCACTCACTGGCCAGGATTATGGTCACTAATACTGACAAAGTAGAGCTCACCGGGGATCCATCAGGACAAGCGAGGGAGGAGGCTTGGGGCCTTCTGGGGAATGTCTGCCCTAATGAGAATTGAATAAGGAAGGCAGGGGTGCTGAAAATCCTAGTTGACAGGGAGCAGTCATGTTTATGGAACGAGTCCCAGCAGTAGCCTTAAAAGCTGCTTCACAAATCTTTCCGCCTGGATACAAAACAAGCAGGAAAAGGAATTCAGAGTCTTGGACAAGGATCACAGCAGGATTCAAATCCAGGTCAGGGGTGAACAGGGAGCCCCTAGAGGGGCCTCAGGAGCTAGGTCCTGCTTGCCTTTAGTCTATTTGCTAATGAGCATCCTTGGGCCTTGTCCTCTCCACGTGCACGTTTTGAAATTTGTACATTGTTTTCCCCACTTAGAGCTGATGCAATTCCAGAGATTGAACTAGAAAACTACAAGTTCCTAAAATTTAGTCAAAAGAAATCTCAACAAGAGAAGCAGAAAATTTTCCCTGTTCCTCAAGAATGTAGAAAGGTAGCCCCTGCCTGTGGCACAACATGATCCTGGGTAGTGCTGTTTTAAAGACACCCACATTTCAGTGGTTGTTGCTCTGCCTGTGAAAGTACCTTCAACAATAAAATCCCAAGAGAATGGGCAGGGGGCCATGTCTGCTCCTGGAGGAGCTGAATGATACTGAAATGAACTATTCTTAGGAATTAGGGGGTTTGGGGGTGTCTCCACTAGCCAGCGAAGGGCTGGCCCTTCTCCCTTCTCCCACATACAATAAGCTGATGACCCAGAAGAGTTCGTGATTCAAGGAGAAATGTGAGATTCAGTGTCTCACTTACATACCTACAGAAAGCGAGAGAACCACACCACAACTCCCAGGCTGTAAAGGGAACAGGACTTTAATATAATATTCAAATATGGCATTTATTGTTTACAACAAATAACTATTGTCCCTCCACAATGTGTGAATAGGTGCTGGGGTAGAGACATCAGGGAGCTGGGGTGGGGTGGTTCCCTCTCTCTTGGGTTTAAGGGGACCTCAGAGATCAGCTTACAATGCTCCCCTTCCCATCAGGAGGTAGGAGCTGGACTAGTGTATCCCAAGCATCCCAGCTGTGTCCCCGCTGCTGAGGATGGGGTTGTGGTCAGCCACTGGTACCGGGGTTGGTGTTGGGGTCTGGGGACTGAGTAGAAGAGTCGGGTTATCCTGCGGGGCCTCCCTCAGAATCATGACCCCCACCCTGTCCCCACTGAACTGAGTGCTCCAGGCTCTGTGCTCAGTGCTATCAGCCACCAGTGACCCATTTGTCCCTGACAGGCAAGAGATCATTTAGTATCACCTATTTCACAGAGGGGGAAACGGAGTCTCAGGAAGCTGAAGAGAGTCACCCCAGTCACAGGACTGCTCAGTAGTGGAGCTGGGATCCCAGTGCCAGCTGTCCGACTCCCTAAGGGAACGTTTAGCCCGAAGTTTTACTGAACCAATAGGAGTCAGTCACCACAGCCCAGAACTCACTCACCCCTGACCTTGATGATGGCGGGTTCTTCTTGGCCTTGAGTATTCTGTTGGCCAACTAGGTCTGGAGGTCCAGCTGGCAGGACAGGCTGTATCTCCAGGACAGAGAGGCTCCTGTGAGCCTAACAGGAGCCAGACCTCAGGTGTCCCCCCACTGCCTGAGCAGCAGCTGGAGTCTGGGTGTCCCAGAGGTCGCCATGCAATAAGGCTTGGTGCTGAGTGGGGGGCCACGGAGACAGGCTCTGTGGACTGGTCAACAGTGAGAGTCCACCCCTGTCCTCACCCAACTCCTGCCCGGCCTCACTTCTCATTCTCGTTGAGCAGCTCCATGTCCTGGAACTAGGCACCAAATTGCTCCTCGGGCTCTAGGTTGTAATTCTTTGTGGCCACCTGGAGCAGCAGGATCTCCCTCATGACTGGGTATTCCTGGCACCAGAGGGAAAGAGAGGCTGCAGATAGAGACTGAGTGGGGGATGCTGCATGGACCTTGTGGGGGGTGAAGAGTGGGTCAGAGGACCAGTCCTGGGAACCCTCCTTCCCTCCAGTTCCATCCAGGCTATACCTGTTCTCAGAATGGGAATAATCAGCCCATCCTCCAGGACATTTTCCTTGATGCCATCCTCCCCTGAACCTACCCGCCAGTTAGATGGGTCTCCCAATTCTCTGTTATCAAACTCTTCCACTCAATGTAAGATACAGGGGCTGGAGCCAGGGACTGTTCTGCCCAGAGGGTCTCTGAATTCCTCTTCCTTCCCCTCCCCTGAAGGGGGTGCGGCAGCTGTTCACTTCAGTCCTCTTCTCAGGTTGATCTCATTCCCCTGGAAGGCAGACAGCCAGAGTCCATCAGACAAAGCCTCCTAGGCTGACTAGCCCCCTAGGCCCACCCCTTCTCAAGTTGCACTACTGCCAGGTCCCCAGAAGGGGCCGGGCATGCAGAGAAAACAGGACTTGGACCTAGGCTTGGCTCTGGGCTCCAGAGAAGGAGGACATGGGGGAGAGGCTAAGGGACCTGGCAGCACAACCCTCTCTTATGACAGACTTGGAGGCTGAGGCCTCAGGCAGAGGGGACTGCTCAGCCACTTATGTGCTGCCTGACTTGGAGGGGCCCGAATCCTCTCTCCCTCCATGGGCAGCATGGGAGGGAGAGGCTGAGTCCAGCTCAGATAAAACCTGACGCAGCTGTGCCGTCAGGCAGCTCTGAGCTTCCCCAGCCTGGGGAACCGGAATCGGTGTCTCAGTTGGAACCTCTGTTCATTCATCCCTAAGATTTGCCTGATGTCCCAGCTCCGAGGGGTGGCTGCGAGGCTCTCATGAGAGATGTGCCAAGTTCTGAGAGTTCAGAGCTCATTTCGGGGGCTCCCGCAACCCAAGGCTCAGGTTCCTCCCTGCCTGCTCCTCAGGTGCACCCACCTCGAGATTATCACCCATCACCAGGTGCAGCATCAGCAGGTGACCAAGGAAAGTGCCAATATAGGAGATGACAATCTGTGACATCAGAATGTGGGCAGGATGAGCCCTTGGTCTCAAGTCAGCCCGCTGCAGACACTCCCCTGAAAACTCCTCACCCTCAGCCTCCTGGCCCACCCCAGGGTTCCCACTGGTAGCAGCCTAGGAACCTTAGCAGCCTCCCCTCAATTCCTCCTCCCTTCACACCCCAAGAACACCACACTCCTCCTCCTCACCTCCCAGGGCCGGCTTCTGGCAAATCACAGGGTATGCGGTCCATAGCCCTCCCCACAACAACCCATCCTGCACCAGCTTTTCCAGGCCCTCCTCCTGGTCACTTCTACTGGGGGATTCAGACACTGTGGCAGCAAGAGGAAGGGCCATCCTCTCTTGATTTGAGGACTGCATCTGGGAAGGCAGAGCCCCTCCCCTACAGGCACACACACCTGCTACTACTGCTTCTTCTCCTGCACTCTATGGGGGCTGATCTGCAGTGGGGCAAACGTGGAGGGCCCCTCCTCTCAAGGTCGAGGAGAGTGTCAGTAAGGCCATAGTCCCCTCACCACATTTCTTTCCAGCACCACTGGCCTCTGACCCTGGACATCTGACTCCAGGCAACTGGTACCAATAACACTCCATCCTCCAAGATCTTGTGATTCTAGAACAAGCCCAGCTCTTACTCTCACTCTGCGTGTGAGCTTGGGCTTTGGGCCAGGCCTCCCCGAGCCTGTTTCCTCATCTGGAAAGTGTGAGAACTCCAGCTACCTCACAGGTTCTCCTGATGACTCAGTGTCACATGACATTGTTCTCGCCCTCACCCTTCCAGGTGGAGCAGGCAGAAAGCTCCCACATTCCTTTCCTCCCTCTTACCTCATCACCACCCTGTGTGGCCTGCAACTGAGGATCAACTGGGGGAGGACTGGCCCCCAAGTTTACTTTCAGCTTTTAGGGTTCAGTTTGGACTGAGACCCTGAGTTTCTTTCTGTCTGTTGGCCTGGGCACTCCCGTGCCTCTCTCCTCTATAGGGTTCTACATTGGGTAGCCCGAAAACAATAGTATTTGATTCCTCAGTTACAAGGATTCGACAGAGTGAGAGAGAGAGAGAGGGAGATGGAACATGAAAGAGGGAGTAAGAGGAAGTGGGAGACTCTTTTAGTCAAAATTTAGACAAGACATCCCATGACTTTGGCTGTTATTATGTTAAGAAGCCAGTTACTAAATACTCAGTGGTTCCACGGGGATGGATATACCATGGATGGGGCTTACTGGGTACCACTGTGGAGATCGCCACCTCATAGGCCAAGACGAGGCACTAGGATCGCATTCTCCATTAAACAGGAAACAATTGAATGGTTTTATGCCACAGGATGGCAGTATCTAAATTTCCATTAGTTTCAACCCCCTCATGATGCTGACCTGAAGATGAGGCCAAGTTGGAAGCGACTGTTCCAATATCACATTGCTAGAACCCAGGCCTGTTTTGAGTGGTGTTCTGTGCTACCTGTCACCCCTTCTTGTTATTCTTCCATCTCTAAGTTTGTGCCTTAGGTACATGTGACACCAGCCCACAGGGGTAATAGATATTATGTCATATACACTGGGTGACATCCCTAGGAAGTAGATTCTAGCCTGATCCCCATGTTGCAGGTTTAGAGACTAGGGAGGACCTGAGAGGTACAAGGACTTTCTCAAGATGAAGAACTGGTAAGAAAAAGGAGGTCTGCATTCATCTCTGTCTCCTCAAAGCTAGGACTCGACTTAGGTTTCCAGGGAGCTGTGGCTAGGGCTGTGTAGGCTCCTTGTGTACAGTTCAGGAGATGACATGGGTGAGGATGGTTAGCAGCCAGGGCACAGGGAGAAGCTCTGGACAAGTCCATCAGCAGTGTTGGAGCTGGAGCAAGGGCTGTCATCGGCTCCAGTAGGAGTGAGAGCTGCTGAGCTGGAGTCACCTGCACCGTCATTTCTAGTGGGAATTCCATCTCCACCTGTGGCTGTTAAGGAGCATGAGAATAAGCCCAACCTCATGGCCTCCTCTCCTAAGCTGGTGGTGGAGCAGCTGACCGCGACGGATGTGGTGAACAGCTAGGATCTCAGGGCAGGGTGGAGCAGGCCTTCCCTCTGCCATCATTGCCCCAGACCTGATCCAGACTCCCATGATCTGGGCCCAAATCCCAGCTCCATCCCTTACCAACCAAATGACCTGGGCAACTTTCTGAACCCCCAAGCCTATTCTGTAGACCTGTAGAGCTTAGAGGTGGACACTAACAGGACCTGCTGCACAGAGTGGCTGTGCTGGTTCCATGAGGTAGAAGAGATGGAAAGCGGGGCTGGGCCTGGCCCATCAGTGGTGGAAGGGAACTCACTGAGTGCAGACAGGACTACGGTGGCCCAGCCGTCTCCTAAGGAGGCTCAACAGCCTCAGGACTTGACACCTGATGTGTGCTTAACTACAAGGGAGACAGACAAGGCCAGTGGTTGTAGCTGCCACGGGGGAATGTGCATCAGAATGGGGAGTGGGACCAGAGCGGAGATCAGGGTGGTGGCAGATGCCCCCTTGGCATGAGCAGAGTTGAGCCACCGTCTGGAACTTGGATTTAGCCAGGACGGGCTGGGTGCAAATGCCCCTCTCCTTTCCCTGCAGGGATTGGGTCCTGGGTCATCCTGTGTTGGGTACCCTCGGTGGACAGAGAAGAAAACCCAGGGACTCTCACAAGGCTCAGGCCACATCCTGAGCTTCCTGAGCTCTAGCTCTAAACTGTGACAACTGTGTGGGACTTTAGTGGCTGTGGACACAGAGGAGGCCTGTGGCAGGGCTGGATGACACTCCCCCTGTCCCCCAGGAGCTCTTCTGGAAGGTGGTGCCCTCTCAGTGCCTGATATCCACCTGGCACAAGAAGAATAAACCTGGCAGTGAGCACTAGACACCCACCATCCAGGCCATCATCGACCAGTTCAGAAGTGTGGCCAGCATCGTCATCACCACCTGCCTCGGGGACGCGGGCATGACAGCCCAGGACAGGGCGAGGGTGGTAGAGCACTGGGTCCAGGTGGTCCAGGTGTGCCGTGGGAGGCCCAGTAGAGTCCCTCTCTGGAGACTTGGGAACTGCCTCTCCACCTTTATCAGCTCCCAGGATTGAAGTGTGTGGTCTAAGCTCCTGCAAGTCCCTAAGCCCTTCCTGCCAGGGGCCCCGCTGACCTTGACTCCAGGTCCCAGTGAGAGGCTGCTCACTTCCTACCTGGCTCCTTCCCTGGGTTGAGCTAAACTTCTCCTCCTTGTGAGTGTTACTTTCTGCGTGGTAAATGTCCTTCTGGGGCTCCCTGAGCATCTGTCTCATCCAGGAGGGGAGATGTAAATAGAAGGGGACTGAAGCTAGAGCAAGCGGGCCTCCAGTGCCCAACCTCACACCTCATTCTCTTCCCTTCCCCAGGAGTGCGAGATCTGGAAGACCTTCTCCTTGCCCCGCACTTTCATCTCGGCTCTGCAGAAAACCTCCAAAAGCCACCTGAAGAACACACGGGGGTAAGTTTCCCTGTGGGTAAGCCTCTCTCCATAGGAAGACCAGGATGGATGGGGGATCTCCTGTATGTCTGCCATTGGCGCCTCAGTCAGCCGGGAACTCCTGGGAGGCAGCAAATGCTGGGGACAGGGCCTGGGAGTGGGTAGTTGGTCTCTAAGTCTCCTGGTGTCCTTAGTGAACCAGTTCTGCTTCAGGACTCGGTTTCCCTAAATGTCAGCTATTGGGTTGAGCCACATTGGAGATTTTCAAGTGTTTATAGCAACAGAACTCTATGGCCAGTTGAAACTCATAGTGGTCAAAACAGAGCTGCTCTGTAGAGCTGGGGAGTGGAGACCCCAGTGAGCAACAGGAGAGCCCCCTCCCAGTCAAATGAGACCTTAGTGCTCAGAGGAGCCAAGTGAGAACACTCCTCTAGGCAGGTTGAATCTCTTGGGTTCTCAAAGAAAAGGGATTTGCACGCAGACCCCTCACATTATCCCTAAATTTATCCTTCCCTCTTTCCCCTCTCCTCGAGTAAAGCTCTGAAAAACTTAAGGAGCTCTATAGCCAAGATGAGTCCTTGAGCAGAGACCTGATGACCAAGATAGAGTGGAAGCTGTGGGTCTGGAAAGAGAGGAGGGGGGAAGGGGCAGGGGTACTGGGCAGGCTGTGGTTTTGATAGTTTCTCACTTGAACTTTCTCTGAAACATTCCAGTCTATCTTGTCCAGGTTAACAAGCAGAGGGATCTGTTCAGCTAATGGGCAGCAGGGTGCCATTTTTGGGCAGGAGGCCCTGGTCATGGTACACAGTGGTGTTGGTTGGGCTGTTCCAGGAGGAGTTGCTGAGCTGGTGCTATCAGCAGGTCTCTGGCTTCCGTGCACGTCCATCCTGCTGGATGTAGCTTCTTCCAAGCTGTTGCGGTGGGTTTAGCCCTCAGCCTAAACCTGTCCTCAGGAAGCCAGGTCCCTACTGCTCCTTCTGTCTTCACCATGTCTCCAAGGGGAGGGCCCCCTGCCTGTGCCAGGGACATGCATGGCAGAGGATTCCCATGGTCCAGGTGGACAAGCAGGCTGCTCATCCTTGGGCCTGAACGGCTGGACCAGAGACAGATGTGTGTGCTTTCGGGGACCCTCCCGGACTCCTAGAGCAGTCACTCGAGTCAACAACAAGAGTCTCATCTGAGTGCCTGGTTGGCAATGACATATGCCCCCAGGGGCTTATGAGAAGCGTCTAGGCAACTCATGGATTCTTAGTGGATCCTGCTGAAAGGACGTAAGGAGCTTCACGTAAGTGAGGAAGCAAAGCGTCCTGTCGCCACCTTCCCAGTGGATCAGAGGTGGCACATTAGGGGTTCAGTTCCTGAGTGGATAAAGAAAGAGTTCAGGGCAGGGGAATGTCCTGAGGGGTTCCTTGGTGAGGAGAAGGCTTTGGCATGGCCTCTGGCCCAGCCTGGGGGCCAGACACTCCACGAGACTGGGGCAGGCAGGAGCCATGCAACCAGACCCCCAAGACACCCCGTCCTCTCCACTGCTCGGCCCAGGACCAAGCTGTGAGAGCTCAGGGGACAGGACTGTTGTCAGTGGTGGGGCTGCGGGTTAGGTGACGATGTGGGAACAGGGCATTTGGCTGGGAGGAGCAAGCGGCCTCTCTTCTTTGGGCCCCTGATCAACTCACTGCCCCTGTTTGGGCCTCTGTCTCCTCATCAGGGAAGGGAGGGATGGTGATTGTGTGGTTCAGGCCTCACACGGTGATTATGAGTTAAGAGGAAGGAAAGGACTGTGGGAACTTTCTGCCTGCTCCACCTGGAGGGGTGAGGGCGAGCACAATGATGACAGTCATGTGATACTGAGTCCTCAGGAGTACCCGTGAGGTAGCTGGAGTTCTCACACCTTCCATATGAGAAAAAAGGCTCGGGGAGGCCAGACCGAAAACCCAAGCTGACACCCAGAGTGAAAGTTGGAGCTGGGCTTGTTCTAGAATCACAACACCTTGGAGGATGTATTGGCATTGGTACCAGTTGACTTGAGTCAGATGTCCAGGTTCGGAGGCCAGTGGTGCTGGAGAGAAATGTGGTGAGGGGACTATGGCCTTACTGACACTCTCCTCGACCTTGAGAGGAGGGGCCCTCCACGTTTGCCCCACCGCAGATCAGCCCCCATAGAGTGCAGGAGAAGCAGCAGCAGCAGCAGGTGAGTGTGCCTGTGGGGGAGGGGCTCCGCTCTCCCAGCTGGAGGCCTCAAATCAAGAGAGGACGGCCCTTCGTCTTGCTGCCACAGTGTCTGAATCCCCCAGTAGAAGTGACCAGGAGGAGGGCCTGGGAGATCTGGTGCAGGATTATTGTTGTGGGGA
Source organism: Diceros bicornis minor (assembly GCF_020826845.1). Taxonomy (NCBI): domain Eukaryota; kingdom Metazoa; phylum Chordata; class Mammalia; order Perissodactyla; family Rhinocerotidae; genus Diceros; species Diceros bicornis. The sequence goes on along the minus strand of NW_026690902.1, from coordinate 2,035,472 downwards.
GGGCCAGGGACCACATACCCTGTGATTTGCCTGAAGCCAGCCCTGGGAGGTGAGGAGGAGGAGTGTGGTGTTCTTGGGGTGTGAAGGGAGGAGGAATTGATGGGAGGCTGCTAAGGGTCCTAGGCTGCTCCCCATGGGAACCCTGGGGTGTGCCAGGAGGCTGAGGGTGAAGACTTTTCAGAGGAGGATCTGCAGGGGCCTGACTTGAGAGCAAGGGCTCATCCCACCCACACTCTGACGTCACAGAGTGTCATCCCTTATATTGGCACTTTCCTTGGTCACCTGCTGTTGCTGCACTGGCTGATGGGTGATAATCTCGAGGTGGGTGCACCTGAGGACCAGGCATTGAGGACCAGGATCCTGAGCCTTGGGATGTGGGAGCCCCTGAACTGAACTCTGAGCTCTCAGCACTTGGCACATCTCTCCTGAGAGACTCGCAGCCGCCCCTCGGAACTGGGACATCAGGCACATCTTAGGGATGAGAGAACACAGGTTCCACCTGAGACACCCATTCTGGTTACCCAGGCTGGGGAAGCTCAGAGCTGCCTGATGGCACAGCTGCGTCAGGTTTTATCTGAGCTGGACTCAGCCTCTCCCTCCCATGCTGCCCATGGAGGGAGAGAGGATTCGGGCCCCTCCAAGTCAGGCAGCACATAAGTGGCTGAGCAGTCCCCTCTGCCTGAGGCCTCAGCCTCGAAGTCTGTCATGAGAGAGGTTTGTGCTGCCAGGTCCCTTAGCCTCTCCCCCATGCCCTCCTTCTCTGGAGCCCAGAGCCAGGCCTAGGTCCAAGTCCTGTTTTCTCTGCATGCCCGGCCCCCTCTGGGGACCTGGCAGTAGTGCAACTTGAGAAGGGGTGGGCCTAGGGGGCTAGTCAGCCTAGGAGGCTTTGTCTGATGGACTCTGGCTGTCTGCCTTCCAGGGGAATGAGATCAACCTGAGAAGAGGACTGAAGTGAACAGCTGCCGCACCCCCTTCAGGGGAGGGGAAGGAAGAGGAATTCAGAGACCCTCTGGGCAGAACAGTCCCTGGCTCCAGCCCCTGTATCTTACATTGAGTGGAAGAGTTTGATAACAGAGAAGTGGGAGACCCATCCAGTTGGCAGGTGGGTTGAGGGGAAGATGGCATCAAGGAAAAAGTCCTGGAGGAGGCGCTGCTTATTCCCATTCTGAGAACAGGTAAAACCTGGTAGGGAAGGAGGATTTCCAGGACTGGTCCCCTCCCCACCACTGACACCTGACAAGGCCCATGCAGCATCCCTCACCCAGGCCCTAACTGCAGCCTCTCGTTCCCTCTGGTCCCAGGAATACCCAGTCATGAGGGAGATCCTGCTGTTCTAGGTGGCCACAAAGAATTACAACGTAGAGCTGATTTGGTGCCTGGTTCCAGGACATGGAGCTACTCAACAAGAATGAGAAGTGAGGCCGGGCAGGAGTTGGGTGAGGGCAGGGGTGGACTCTCCCTGTTGGCCAGTCCAGAGATCCTGTCTCCGTGGCCCTCCACTCAGCCCCAGGCCTTATTGCATGGCGACCTCTGGGACACCCAGACTCCAGCTGCTGGGCAGGCAGTGGGGGGACACGTGAGCTGTGGTTTCTCTTAGGTTCACAGGAGCCTCTCTGTCCTGGAGCTACAGCCTCTCCTGCCAGCTGGACCTCCAGACCTAGGTGGCCATCAGAATACTCAAGGCCAAGAAGAACCTGCCATCATCAAGGTCAGGGGTGAGTGAGTGTCTGGGCCGGGGTGACTGACTCCTAGGGGTTCAGTAAGGTTTCGGGCTAAGCATGGCCTTGGGTAGTCGAACAGCTGGCACTGGGATCCCAGCTCCACTACTGAGCAGTCCTGTGATTGGAGTGACTCTCTTCAGCTTCCTGAGACTCCGTTTCCCTCTCTGTGAAATAGGTGATACTAAATGATTGCTCACATGGCAGTGACAAATGGGGTACTGGTGGCTGACAGCACTGAGCACAGGGTCTGGAGCACCCAGTGTAGTGGGGACAGGGTGGGGGCCATGATTCTTCCAGGCCACCAAGATAACCCGACTCTTCTGCTCAGTCCCCAGGCCCCAACATTGAGCCCCGTACCAGTGACCGATCACAGCCCCATCCTCAGCAATGGGGACACAGCTGGGAGGTTTTCCATGCACTGGGCCAGCTCCTACCTCCTGACGGGAAGGGGAGCATTGTAAGCTGATTCCTGCGACCCCTGATGCCCGAGAGAGGGGACACACCCACCTCAGCTCCCTGATGTCTCTACCCCAGCAACTATTCACCCACTGGGGAGGCACAGAAGTTATTTGTTGTAAACAATAAATGTCATATTTGAATATTATATTAAAGTCCTGTTCCCTTTACAGCCTGGGAGTTGTGGTGTGGTTCTCTCGCTTTCTGTAGGCATGTAAGTGAGACACTGAATCTCACATTTCTCCTTGAATCACGAACTCTTCCGGGTCATCAGCTTATTGTACGTGGGAGAAGGGAGAAGGGCCAGCCCCTTCCCTGGCTAGTGGGGACACCCCCAAATTCCCCTAATTCCGAAGACCAGTTCATTTCAGTATCATTCAGCTCCTCCAGCAGCAGACGTGTCCCCCTGCCTGTTCTCTTGGGATTTAAATGTTGAAGGTACTTTCACAGGCAGAGCAACAACCACTGAAATGTGGGTGTCTTTAAAACAGCACTACCCAGGACCATGTCGTGCCACAGGCAGGGGCTGCCTTTCTACATTCTTGAGGAACAGGGAACATTTTCTGCTTCTCTTGTTGAGATTTCTTTTGACTAAATTTTAGGAACTTGTAGTTTTCTAGTTCAATCTCTGGAATTGCATCAGCTCTAAGTGGGGAAAACAATGTAAAAAGATCAAAACGTGCAGTTGGAGAGGACAAGGCCCAAGGAAGCTCATTTGCAAATGGACTAAAGGCAGGAAGGACCTCGCTCCTGAGGCCCCTCTAGGGGCTCCCTGTTCACCCCTGACCCGGATTTGAATCCTGCTGTGATCCTTGTCCAAGACTCTGAATTCCTTTTCCTGCTTGTTTTATATCCAGGCGGAAAGATTTGTGACACAGCTTTTAAGGCTACTGCTGGGACTCGTTCCATAAACATGACTGCTCCCTGTGAACTAGGATTTTCAGCACCCCTGCCTTCCTTAAGCAATTCCCTTTAGGGCAGAAATTCCCTAGAACGTCCCAAGCCTCCTCTCTGGCTTGGCCAGAGGATCCCCGGAGAGCTCTACTTTGACAGTATAAGGGACCATAATCCTGGCCAGTGAGTGACCCCATACTGTCCCTTGCTGTCCAAGGTGACATCTGAGCCCGTGTCGTTCTTAGGTCCATGATCTTGGACAATCATCCAGTTTACACACTAAGTGTTGGTGTTACCAACTCGTCCAAATGGGGCAATTGGGCCCGAGCCCTTAAACTGTGTCACCCCTGGGTGGTTGTGTTTTTTTCCCCAATCCTGTGCTGTGGTTACATTACCACAACCTCCTGGGGTGTGAAGGCTGTTTGGAGCTTTGAAAGATGAGGTATGACAGGGGTGTGGGGGGCTCCAGCAGGGAATGTCACTGAACTGCTGGTCCATGGACGTGCATGAACACAGCCTTACCAATTAAAATACTGAAATGCTTCCCATCTGGTGGTGAACAGACACTGCTCTGAGCTCACACAGAGAACCCACCCCATATCTAGGAGATTTCAAATGGTTGTCAAGTGGCATTTTGAACCTCATCACTTGGGAACACCCTGTAAGACAAGGGACAGATGAATCACTTGGCACTTGTGAGGTATCCCCTCCTTTCTGATGGCTGCAAGTGTCACCCAGACACACAGGCTGCACTCTGCCAGGGAAGCCTTGTCAGAACAGCCAGAAGTTGAGGATGAACCCTGGTTCCCCTCATCTCAAGACCTTCCTGACATGGCACTGCCACCCAGGAAAGTGATTTGGTAATGGAAATACTGGGAAGGCCGTACTTGCCCTCCAAAGAGAAAGAGAAGTGCCAACAGTGAAAGCTTGATCCCTCAAATAGACAATTAAATCCCAACAAGCAGTGGTTTCTTTCAGCATTACTGATCCTGAAAAGATCTCTTTCGGTAATAGCACGATCCCCCAACTGCCATGTCCATTTCCATGAATCACACTTCCAACACATATGGATGTAAAATACTGTGGGGAATCTGGTATTTCCTTAGATGCAACTCTGAATTGGCATGCACCAGAGAACTGAAAAATGGATACCTAGAAGTAAATATCTAATTTGAGAACATAGACAGAAAAGTGATTTGAAATAATATTTTGGAGTCTATTGGAATATTACACAAAAAGAATAATCCACTTTATGTAGGTTTTACTGTGACTGTGATGGGAAAAGCTGAATCATCCAGTGACGTTGATAACTGGCTGCTGACTTTAAAGTACAAATAAATATTGTACATAGTAAAGGAAAATGAGAAAACAGCATGAAAAAGGAAGATCATTCTCTCCTCACCTGAAACTCAACCTCTCACCTCAGAAAGAAACCGCTATCTATATTTTCTTTGTCACGCAGCAGAGTTTAATAAAAGAAAAGTATTGGTATATTTTAAAAGTTCAAGAGCTCAAAGCACGGAAACATTAGGGACGCAGCCATGAGACCTCACTGAGGTGCCTGCTCCATTTCATCTGCTGTCAGGACGGCCTTCTTGGCCCCTCACTTTCTCTGCCTCGCTAGCGCCATCTGCCTCGCTCACTGTCCGCCATCAGTGCTATCACTAGTCTCGCTCCTGTGCTCTTCACTGCCCTTTTCTCCTTCCTGATACCTTCCTCAGTCGTCAGAAATTGTTGGCAGTCGAGCTGTGGAATGCCCATATCAGCTCCAGGAATCATCTCTGCCAAATCTGAAGACCAGCAGAAGTGCTCAAGTGACCTGGAATGCAGACCACCTGCGAGCACACCTGGCAGGGATTCACCTGTGTGACTAGGTGCAAGTTTTTGCAATGCTTTGGCAAGATTGAAAGGACTTACGAGTTGTCCTGCACTGCTGCAGGCCTGGAGTCCTTGCGGTCTCTCAGCCCAGCAGACTTGGTGGGGCTGGTCCAAGGAATCCTCCCAGAAACCCGTCATTGCCAGGATGTGATGGGATTCTAGTCACCGTCCTCTTGAACATGTCACTGGACATCCTCAAAGGGATGGAGATGCTTAAACCAGGCTTTGGTTTGGACTGGTTTTCACAGTTATGCTGCTTCCTCTGTGAAGACGTGACTGTCATCCTTCTTATCATCCTTCTTTTCCTCTTACCCTACAAAAACCAATCATGAAAGTGGGTCAAATGATAAAAGAAGCCTGCCTTTTTAGGACAATTATCCTGGCTGTTTTGTACTTCCACCCCCCCTCTATCCTCTGGGGATAGATCTGACCTGTGTCTTGGGATGTCATCAGGCAGATTTGCATCAAGAACAGAAAGCTCAAGGTCAAAATTCAAGGCTACTCCAGATCATTTCTCCCCCTCCATCCTGTTAATACCCCCTCCTTGTTTGAGTGTGATTCTATTCTCTTCTTGTCCTTGTCACTCTCAACCGCACAAGTCCTGGCACTCCCACTCAGGACAGTCAGTCCCCAGTCCTTTACTAAAACCCAAATCTTACCATTTCTGTGTTTTCTGTCTACTAATTTGCTTAATCCATTGACCACTGGGTGTTCATAGAGTTTAAATCAATAGTGATATTATCAACCACCCCGTGTTAACGACTTCCTCCAATCTTCCAGATGTTCACATAATCCTAGTGGTTATGTTCAAAAGTAAATAATTCAGAAAACATATTCACCCACCACAAATTCCTGATCTCTAATATTTTTATTCAAACACTCATACAGTAGATACCTGTCCCTCAAGGTCAGAAGTAATGCCAGATCACCAATCCTCACCTTAATTTCCTCCTACACCTATCTAATCCTGGATTCCATGGACTACCATCACAATAATTTACTTGGAAATATAAAAAATTCCTTACCACTCATTTATTTTGTAAGCCTCCAACCCCAGAAGATCCCGATTATCTGCCATGCCGCAGCTACTGCGGGTCTTATAACAAGCTGAAGAAAAAGCACGAAACACGATCTTTTGGTACCACTGTAAACACAAAACCGTCTGCATCAACTGGGAAGCACCCATAACGCCTGGAAATTGTGTTCTCCTTTTTTTCTGTTGGCTCAATAACAAAAAGACAAATCAATTTAAAATATGGGCAAGAGACCACAATAGACTTTTTCCAATGAAGACATACAAGTGGCCAATAGGTGTCTGAAAAGGTGTTTGGCATCGTTAACCATCAGGGAATGCAAATCAAAACCACAATGAGGTATCACTTCACACTTGTTAAGATGGCGATTATCAAAAAAACTAAAGATGACAAATATTGATGAAGATGTGGAGAAAAGGAAACCTTGTGGAAATATAAACTAGTACAGCCATTATGGAAAACAGTATGGAGGTTCCTCCAAAAAAGAAAACTAGCATATGATCCAGCAATCCCACTTCTGGTGTATACCCACAGGAATTGAGATCAAGGTCTCAAAGAGATACCTGTACTCTAATGTTCATTGCAGCTAATTCACAATAGCGAAGATATGGAAGTAACCTAAACGTCATTGATGGATGAATGGATAAAGAAATGGAATATTCGTCAACCTTGAAAAAAGAAGGAATTCTTGCCATTTTTGACAATATGAGGGACCTAGAAGATATTATGCTAAGTGAAATAAGGCAGACAGAGAAAGGCAAATACTTATATGTGCAATGTAAAATTGTCAAACTCATACAAGCAGAGGTTAGAATGGTGGTTGCCAGTGGCTGGAGGGATGGGGGAATGGGGAGCTGTTTATCAAAGGATACAAAGTTTCAATTATCAAGATAAATCAGTTCTGGATATGTAGGATATGGCCTAGTGTCTTCATCTAACAAAACTCTATTGCATACGTCACATTTGCTACTTGAGTAGATACTAAGAGTTCTTACCACAGAATGATAGTAATAAAGGAGGTGAGAGAAAACTTTGGAAGGTGATGAATATGTTTGTGGTCTTGATGGTGATGACAGTCTCAAGGGTGTATACTTATGTCCAAATTCATCAAGCTGTATATAGAAAAGTATGACACCATCGTTGATTCTTCTGCACCTTGAAACATGCCATGTCCTCATCACAAGAGAAAAATATTTGTAACTATGTATGGACGGATGTTAACTGGACTTATTATGGTGATCATTTCAATATATACTCAAACATTGAATCATTACGTTGTACCCATGAAACTGATATAATGTTGTATGTCAACTTTACCTCAATAAAAAAAACCACAACAGACAAAACCATTTGAATATTGTAAATGAGTTCAGTGAATCCCTGAAAGTGCCCCATTCCCATATGAGAGTTAAAGGAAGCAGAGAGGATGAAGCAAATGGAAGAAAGTTGTATAAAACAGTATTCAAATTAAAATCATTTAAGTTGCTATCAGCTCCTTGTGGCAAAGTTCTGTGCGCACTAATCTTCTTTCACATTTTTCCTGGAAATCATACTGTCAGATCCAACCCATAACAGTTACATCATTTGCTCTAATAAGACAATTTCAACTTAATAAATAAAACAAACAGCATCCCTTATGTATGAATAAAGTTAGTGAACTTTACAGAGAAAAGAGCATATTTGCACAATCTCAATAAAGGAAACAGAAGAACTGAATGATGATCAAGTCTCATTCAAGCTTATCTTTGAAAGTCAGTAAGACGAGGTTATCTTTTCAAGGATGTGTGTAGAGCTGTCAGCCTTGGAAGATAGAAATAGTGGCCTCCTCTGGAGCAAAGAGCAGGCTTGCTTACTGCCCAGTATAATAAAAATAACACCACCCCAGGGCAAAGGTTAGCAGACATCCTGCCCGTTATCAAAGATTTGAATTCCTTAGGCGCTGAGATCTTGCAACCCTCTGCATGTCACCTGGCCCACTGTGTATCACCCTGTAGGAAGTCAGATTTAGTGAACTGGTGCAGATGATGATACTCTGGCCACTGCTATTGCTGTGTCATTGAGTCCTTTCTCTCTGACCCATGACTCTCGTGTCTTTTGTCAGCATCTGCTAAACCATTGTAGGCTAACTTATTAGCTTGCAGGTAAGGTAAAATATCAGACCTTTCACAGTTCCCGACAAGCCCTTAAAGTAACTAGTAGTCTTAGGAACAGAGAGCTATCCAGAACAATATGCATGGATGGTCTTCATAGAAGACTTCATGCAACAAAATCTTTAATAAGTCTCTCTAATATCCTTTATTTCTAACCCAATTAGAAGGGGAGGCACCAAACTATTAGAGACCTAGGGCGTGTGCAAGCCACCTTTGGCAAGATGTATTTTCCAGGAATGGGTGTTATATATAGTTTAACTCAGATTCAGTAGTGATTGTCACTCAGATAGAAAGATATTTCTTTCCATCTACTTACAAGCTGAGATAAGAAAGTGCCTTCCCTAAGACATGTGTGTGAAATCCTCTCTCAAGGCTCTCCATGGCACTGTGCACAACTTGGTTTTGGATGGCGATCTTTAAGAGCAGGGAGAAAGGGAGATTGGGCACCAAGTTGTTTCCAGGAATGGGTCTTATACATAGTTCAACTCAGCTGTAGTAATGAATGCCTCTCAGATACCAAGGTGTTTCATACCATCTACATTCAAACCCGGAAAAGAAATTGTGTTCTCCAAGGCATTTGAGAGTGATCCTGCCGCAAGGCCCTACATGGCCCTGTTTACAAGCCTGCTTTTGGAAGGAGATCTGTAGCAGCTGGAAGGAAGGGAGATTGGGCATGAAGTTATGTCCAGAAACAGGTGCTATACATAGGTTAGTTCAGTTGTACTAACGATTACCACTCATATAGCTACTTGTTCCTAGACTGTTACTTACAAGGTGGTTCAGAAAGTGCCTTATCACGGAGTATGAGATTCGTTCTCAGGGCAAAAAATGGCATTATGTTCCAAACTGGGTTCAGGTTTTTCACCGCTACAAGATGGAAAGAAGAGAAGGTAGGCACAAATTTATTTCCAGGAATGGGCTTTACACATACTTTTGCTAAGCTGTAGGAATGATTGCCACTCATATACAAACTTGTTTATGGACTTCTACTTAGAAGACTGCATCAGAAATTTCCTTCTCAAAGGAATGTAAGATTAATTCTCAGGTTCAAAAATGGCATTATTTTTCAAATTATGTTCCTGGGTGAGCAAAGTGATCCTTACAACATGGGAGGAAGAGAGATTATGCACAAAGTTCTTTCAGGGATTAGGTGTTATACACCTTTTAACTCCACTTTAATAATGATTGTCATTCATTTACAAACTTGTTCCTGTATATCTACATATAGGCTGGGATTAGAAAGTGTCTTCTCATAGGAAAGTGAGATACCTCCTCAGGGTCTGAATGCCAATATGTTCCAAAATATTTAGGTTGGTGATGCTTACGAGCTGGAAGGAAGAGAGATTGGGCACCAAGTTATTTTCAAGAATAGGTGATATATATTCCATTTATGCTGTAGTAATGATTGCCATTCATATTCAAACTTGCTCCTAGACATTTACTTACAAGCCAGGATCAGAAATTGCCTTCTCAAAGAAATGTGAGATTCGTTCTCAATGGCCAAATTGGCATTATTTACCAAACCACGTTTTGGGTTGTGATCCTTACGTGATTGAAGGAAGCGAGATAAGGCACAAAGTTATTTCCGGGAATGGGTGTTATACAAAATAAAACTCACCACTACTAATGATTGAAACTCATATAGCAATGTTTTCCTAGACATATACTTAGAAGCCAGGATTAGAAAGAACCTTCTCAAGGGAATGTGAGTTTTGTTGTCCAGGTGCAAAATGACAGTATCTTCGAAATCTGGTTTAGGTTTCTGATCTTTATGAGACGGAAGGAAGAGAGATTAGGCACAAAGTTACTTCCAGGAATGGGTGTTATGTGAAGTTCACCTCAACTGTAGTAATGATTGCCAATCATATAGTAACTTGTTCCTGAACATCTACATAAAAGCCAGGATCAGAACATTCCTTCTGAAAGCAATGTGGGACTCCTTCTTAAGAACTGAAATGGCATTATTGTCCAAATCTGGTTTAGGTGTGTGATTCTTACGAGATGGAAGGAAGAGAAATTAGGCACAAAGTGATCCAGGATTGGGTGTTATAGCAAGTTTGTCAGCTGTAGTAATGACAGTCACACCTATACAAACTTGTTCCTAGGTGTCTACTTAGAAGCTGGTATCAGAGAGTGTGTTCTCAGAAGATGTGAGATTCCTTATAAGGCCTGAGAGGGCACTATGTTCCAAACCTGGTTGACGAGGGTGGTCCTTACGAGCCGGAATGAAGAGAGTTTGGGCATGAAGTTATTTCCAGGAATGGCTGTTAGTCACAGTTTAGCTCAGCTGTAGTAATGATTGCCAAACATATACAAACTTGTTCCTACACTTCTACTTAGAAGCCGGGATAAGAAGGCTCCTTCTGAAAGGAATATGAGGTTCCTTCTCTTTTTTCTTTATGAGGAATATCAGCCCTGAGCTAACGTCCATGACAATCCTCTTCTATTTGCTGAGGAAGTCTGGCCCAGACCTAACATCCATCCCAATCTTCCTCCACTTTATGTGGGATGCCACCACAGCATGGTCTGACAAACGGTGTGTCCGTGTGTGCCCGGTATCCGAACACGGGCCACCAGCAACAGAGGGTGCACACTTAACCACTACGCCATGGGGCTGGACCCGATGAGGTTCCTTCTCAAGGCCCTAAATACCATGATGTTCCAAAAATGGTTGAGCAAGTTGATCCAGATGAGATAAAGGAAGAGAGATTAGGCACAAAGTGATTTCCAGGAATGGCTGTTATACATATTTTAGCTCCTGTCATCATGATTGCCACTCATATGCAAACATGTTCATAGAAATTTACATACAGGTCAGGAACACAAAGGTCCTTCACAAAGGAATGTGACATTCCTTCTCAGGGCCCAAAATCGCAATATGCCCCAAACCTGGCTTAGGTTTGTGATCCTTATTGGACGGAAGGAAGAAAGATTGGGCACAATGACATTTCCATGAATGAGTTTTCTACATAGATTAACTCAGGTGTAGTAATGATTGTCACTCATATACAAACTTGTTCTTAGACATCTACATCACCCCAAGATCAGAAAGTGACTTCTCAAAGGAATGTGATATTCCTTCTGAAGGCCTGAAACAGCAATATGTTCCAAACTTGGTCGAGGAAGGTGGTACTTACGAGCTGATAGTAAGAGAGATTGAGCATGAAGTTTTTTTCCAGGAATTGATGTTATTCATAGAATAGTTCCGTTGTACTAACGATTGCCACTTATATAGAATCTTGTTCCTGGACATATACTTAGAAGCAGTGATCAGAAAGTGCCTTCTTAAAGGAATATGAGATTCCTTCTCAAGGCCGGAAATGGCAACATGTTCCAAACGTGGTTGAGGAAGGTGGGCCTTATGATCTGGAAGGAAGGGAGACCGGCACGAAGTTATTTTCAGGAATAGGTGTTATTCATAGTTCAGCTCAGTTGTAGTAATGATTCCACTCATATACAAACTTGTTTCTAGGGATCTACTTAGAAGCTGGGATCAGAAAGTTCCTTCTCAAGGTAGCGTGAGATTCATTCTCAAGGCCCAACATGGTATTACCTTCAAAACCATGCTTAGGAATGTAATCCTGTAGAGCTGGAAGGAAGAGAGATGGGGTAGGAAGATATGTTGAGGAATGGTTCTTATACATAGTTTAGCTCAGCTGTAGTAATGATTGCCACGCATTTAGAAACTCGTTACTAGACATTTACTTACAAGCCGGGATCAGAAAGTACTTTCTCAAAGGCGTGTGAGATTTGTTCTCAAGGGCCTGAAATGGCATTATGTTCCAAAGCTGATTTACTTTTGTGATCCTTACGAGATGGAAGGAAGAGAGAAGCACAGCTCTATTAGTGATTGCCACTCACATACAAACTTGATCCTAGACGTCTACGTGCAGGCTGTGATCAGAAAATGCTGTCTCAAAGGAATGTGAGATTTCTTCTCAAGGTCTGAAATGGCAATATGTTCCCAACTTGCTTGAGGAAGGTCTTCATTACGAGCTGGAAGGAAGATAGATTGGGCATGAATTTATTTTCAAGATTGGGTGTTATTCAAAGAATAGTTCAGTTGTAGTAACGATTGCCACTTATATAGAATCTTGTCCTGGACATCTACTTAGAAGCAGGGATCAGAGAGTGCCTTCAAAGTAGTGTGAGATTCATTCTCAAGGCCTGAAATGGCACGATGCATGAAACTTGGTTTATATTTGTGATCCTTATGAGATTGAAGGAGGAGAGATGAGGCAAAAATCTTTACCAGGAATGGTTGTTATAGACAGTTGAGCTCAGATCTAGTAATGATTAACACCCATAGACATACTTATTCCTAGACTTCAACATTCTGGACAGGATCAGAATGTGCCTTCTCAAAGGAATATGAGATTCCATCTCAAGGAGTGACATGGCAATATGTTCCAAACCTGGTTTAGCTTTGTGATCTTTATGAGTTGGAAGGAAGAGAGATGAGACACAATGTTATTTTCAGGAATTGGTATTATACACAGCTTAGCTCAGCTGTCGTAAAGCTTGCCACTCATTTACAAATTGTACCTAGACGTCTACTTCCACTCTGGGATCAGAAAGTGCCTTCTCAAAGGAATGCGAGAATCCTTCTCAGGGCCCAATAAGGCAATATGGTCCAAAACTGGTTTAGTTTAGTGATGCTTAGTGCTAGAAGGAAGAGAGTTTTTACATGAAGTTATTTCGAGGAATGTGTATTATATGTCATTTTATTCAGCTGTAGTACTGATTGATGCTCCAATATAAACTTGTTCCTAGACATCTACTTAAATGAAGTTATCAGTAATTGTCTTCATAGAGGAATGTGAGATTTGCTCTCAACGACCAAAATAGCATTATGTTCTAAACCTGGTTTAGGAAGGTGATTCTCACGAGCTGAAAGGAAGAGTGAGTGAGCACAAAGATACTTCCAGAGATGGGTATTTTATACAGATGAGCTCAGCTGTAGTGATGATTGCCACTCATATACTAACTTGTTCCTGGACATCTACTTACATGCTGGGACGTGAAAGTGCCTTCTCAAAGGAATGTGATATTCCCTCCTAAGCCTCGAAAGAGCAATATATTCAAAACCTGTTTTAGGAATGTAAACATTCAGAGCTGGAAGGAAGAGAGATTTGGCATGAAGTTATTTCCAGAAATGGCTGTTAGCCATAAGTTAGCTTAGCTGTATTAATGATTGCCGCTCATATACAAAGTCGTTTTTAGACATTTGCTTACAAGCCTGGGTCAGAAAGTGCCTTCTCAAAGGAATAAGAGATTCAATCTCAAGGCCTGAAACTGCATTCTGTTATATACCTGTTTTAGGGTTCTGATCTTTATGAGATGGAAGGAAGAGATAGTGGGCAAGAAGTTATTTCCAACAATAGGTGCTATACATGGTTCAGCTAAGCTCCAGTAATCATTGAAATTCAATTACTAACTTGTTCCTAGAGCTCTACTTAGAACCTGGGATCAGAAATTGCTTTCTCAAAGGAATGTGATATCCCTTCTCAAGGCCTGAAATGGCAATATGTCGCCAACCTGGGTAAGAAAGGTGGACCTCATTTGCTGGAAGGAAGAGAGACAGGGCACGAAGTTATTTCCTTAGTTGTTACTGGCAAAAGTGCCTGAGCAGTGGTATTTTGTCTTTCCATTGAGAAGGCAGCCTCAGTGCAGGCAACATACCAAAAGGAAAAAAAAACACTTTCCATTATGACCCTCAAAAACTAAATGGAAATGTTTTTCTCCACAGAGTATGTTCATTAGATGGATACTATAGATATTCTCTCCCAGCTGCAGTGGAAAGTTTAAAAGCTCTCAGTGGTAGATGCTCCTTTAACCTACTTGCGAGAGATGTTAAGCAAGAACTTGCCAGCATTACATGGGAGAGATTTCTCTTTTTTGTGTGTGAGGAAGATCAGCCCTGAGGTAACATCCGATGCTGATCCTCCTCTTTTTTGCTGAGGAAGATTGGCCCTGAGATAATATCTGTGCCCATCTTCCTCTGCTTTATATGGGACGCCACCACAGCATGTCCTGGCAAGCAGTGCGTTGGTGCGTGCCCAGGGTTGGGAAACTGAAAACCCCAGGCCACCAAAGTGGAGCGTGCACACAAAACTGTTTGCGCCACCGGGCAGGCCCCAGGGAGAAAATTCTTAACTAAATGTCGTTAACAGCAATGTTGAGAGAGGCAATTTTCAGGATAGTCCTCTACAGATGCAAGCAAGAATTTTGCTCCAGACTGGCCTTTCCATTTACAGATGCTATAGATGCTATCTCCCAGGTGTACTGAAATTTTAAAACCTCTCATATGAAGATGTTACTTACACTTATTGGGTACTTGTGTTAAACAAAAGTGTTCGTCATGATATGCTAGTGAGACCCTGAATGTAGTTTGAACTGCAGTGTATTCAAATTCTCAAGATGATCCTAAACAGCTACAAGGAGGAGTTTCTCTGAAGAGTCATCTGTCATCGAATGGATGGTAAGGATAATCTGCACCACCTGTAGTGATAGCTCTCCTTGTAAGATGATCCTGAAAACTACTGACAAACTTGGTTGCTTAGTGGTGTTTTGTCATTCCATTGGGAAGACAGCCTCAATGCAGGCAATGAACGGCAAAAGCATAAGGTACTGAACCACATCGTCCAAAAATCTACATGGAAGAGTTTTTTTGCACAGGATACGTTCATGTACTGGACGTTATGGATATAGTGTCCCAGCTGCGGTGGAAAGTTTAAAAGCTCTCAGAGGCAGATCCTGCAGAAAGCTACTGGCAATCTGAGTTCAGCAAGGTCTTTCTTTCATTAAATGGGGAAAGAATTACTAAGTGAATGTTGTTAACTCCAAGGATGCAAAGGAAATTTTCAGGATAGTCCTATACAGATATTAGCAAGAAATTTTCTCCACAATGAACTGTCATTTTATGGATGTTATAGATACTCCTATCTGTACTGAAACTTTAAAACCTCTCATATGAAGGTATTCTTAACAGATATTTGCAACCTGTGTTAATAGTGTTGATAATGATATCCTGGTGAGACCCTGAAGGTAGACTGAACTACAATGTTTTTAATGTCACTCATGAATATGATTCTAAACAGCGACATGTAAAGTTATTCTTCACACGGTACTTTCGTTGAATGGATGTGATAGAGTTTCTTCCCCGGTTGTGGTGACAATTTTAACATCTCATAGGAATCTGCTCCAAGCAGCAACTGGCAAAATAGGTTTACAGTGGTGTTCTGTTTTACTTTGGGGAGGAGGCCTGAGTGCAGGCAGTGAACTGCAGAGATGAAAAGGCACTTTGCAAGATGATCTTAAAAAGCTTAAATTATGTATGTTCCTCCACAGAGTACTTACATGGAATGTATGGTATAGATATTCTGTCCCAGCTGCAGTGGAAAGTTTAAAAGCTTGCAGAGGCAGATCTGCTGAAAGACACTTGTCATCTGACTTCAGCAAGATCTTTCTTGCCTTACCTGGGAGCGAATTCTTAAGTGCAGGTCGTTAACTGCAATGGTGGAAAAGGCAATTTTCAGCATAATCCTATACAGATACAACCAAGAGATTTTCTCCACACTGAACTCTCATTTTATGGATGTTATAGATACTATCTCCAGCTGTACTAAAAATTTAAAACCTCTCATATGAAGATGTTACTAACAGATATTGGCAACCTGTGTTAAGCAATAGTGTTCATCACAATATGCTAATGATACCCTAGATGCAGGCTGAACTGCAGTGTGTTTAAAGTCATTCATGAAGATAATCCTAAGCAGGTAGGAGAAGAGGTTATCTTCAAGGTATAATTTCATTGAATGGATTTGATAGATCTTCTTTCCGAGGTGTGTTGATAAGTTGAAACTCTCATAGGAAGGTGTTCCTACCGGCTACTGGCAGAGTAGGTTTAGCAGTAGTGTTTGAGGAAACGTGAGTGCAGGCAATGAAATGCAAAGATGAAAATGCAATTGACAATATGAGCTGAAGAAGCTAAAAGCAAGTGTTTTCCTCCACATGGTACTTACATGGAATGGATATTATAGATAAGTTCTCCCAGCTGCAGTGGAAATTTTAAAAGCTCTCAGAGGAAGATCATTCTTAAGGGACCTTGCAAGCTGAGTTCAACAAACGTTTTCTTGTTTTACTTTGGAAAGAGAGCTGAGTGAAGGCCATTAAATGCAATGAGGGAAAAGGCAATTTGCATGATGAACCTACACATACACAAATGAGATTTTTACCAAACTTGTCTTTCATATTATGGACGTTATAGATACTCTATCCCAGCAGTACTGAAGTTTTAAAACCTCTAACATAAAGATGTTGCTTTCAGATATTGGCCACCTGTCTTAAACAATATAGATCATCATGATATGCTAGTGGGAACCTGACTAGAGTTTGAACTGCAGTCTATTAAAAGTCTCTTCTCAAGATGACCCTTAACAGCCACAAGCTGGAGTTTCTCTGAAGCGTCAACTTTCTTTGAGTTGATCATAACAATAATCTGCACCACCTGTCGTGATCGTTAGAAAGCTCTCCTAAGAAGATGCTCTGATGGCTACTGGCAAAGGTCATTGAGCAGGAGTGTTTTGTGTTTCCATTGGGAAGGGAGGCTCAGTGCAGGCAATGAATGACAAAGAGGAAAAGGCACTTTACAATATGATCCTAAAAAGCTAAAAGGAAGAATTTTTCTCCGCAAGGTACCTTCCTGAAATGGATGTTATTGATATTCGCTCCCCGCTGCAGTGAAAAGTTTAAAAGCTCTGAGAGGGAGTGCCTCCTTAAAGATACTTCCAAACTGAGTTCAGCAAACATTTTTTACCTGACTTGGGAGAAAGAGCACGGATGAAGGTTATTTACTGCAATGTTGGAAAAGGCAATTTTCAGAATAGTCCTATACAGATACACGCAAAAGATTTTCTCCACACCTGAATTTCAATTGATGGATGTTATAGATACCCTTTGCCAGCTGTACTGACATTTGAAAACCACTCATATGTAGAAGTTACTTACAGATATTGGCCAACAGTGATAAGCAATAGTGTTCACCATGATACGTTACTGAGAACCTGAAGGCAGACTGAACTGCAGTGTAGTCAAAGTCTCTTCTCAAGATGATCCCAAACAGCTGTAAGCAGAGTTTCTCTGAAGTGTCCGCTTTCGTTTTATGTAGGGTAATGATAAATTGAACCACATGTAGTGATAGTTTGAAAGCTCTCCTAGGAGTGTTTCAAAGAGTTACTGGTCAACTTCGTTGAGCAGTGGTATTTTGTCTTTCTTGTGGGAAGGAAGCCTCAGTACAGGACATGAACTACAAAGAGGAAAAGGCACTTGACTATGTGATCCAAAAAACTAAAAGGAAGACTTTTCCACCACACAGTATGTTCATGGAATGGATGTTATAGATATTCTCTCCCAGCTACAATGGAAAGTTTAAAAGCTCTCAGAGGAAGGTGCTCTTTAAAGATACTTGCAAGCAAGTTCAGCAAGAACTTTCTGGCATTACAAGGAGAGAATTCCTATGTGTAGTTCGTTAACAACAATGATGTAAAAGGCAATTTTTAGGATAATCCTACACAGATATAAACAAGAGATTGTCTCCAAAGTGGAATTTCATTTTATGGATATTACATATACTTTCTCCCAGACGTACTGAAATTTTAAAACCTCTCCAATGAGGATGTTACTAACAGATATTTGTCATCTGTGTTGAGCAATAGTGTTCGTCATGACATGCTAGTGAGACCCTGAACGCAGATTGAACTGCAGTGTATTTGAAGTCATTTATTAAGATGACCCTAAACAGTTATAAGCAGAAGTTATCTTCACGGTGTCCTTTCATTAAACGGATGTGACAAAGCTTTTTTCTGAGCTGTGGTGAAAAGTGTAAACTCTCATGGGAAGGTGTTCCTAATTGCTACTGGCAGAGTAGGTTTAGCAGTGGTGTTTTTTCTTTACATCAGGGAGGAAGCCTGAGGGCAGGCAATGAAATTCTAAGATGAGAATGCAATTGACAATATGATCCAAAGAAGCTAAAGACAAGTATTTTCCTCCACAGAGTACTTACATAGAATGGATGTAATGAATCGGTTTTCCTAGCTGCAGTGAAAAGTTTACAAGCTCTGAGAGGAAGATCATCCTTAAAGATTCCACCAAGGCGAGTTAAGAAACACTTTCTTGCATTACATGGGCTAGAGAGCCTGAGCGAAGGTCATTAACTGCAGTGATCTAAAGGCAATATGCAGGCTGATCCCATAAAGAGACAAGCCACAGCTTTTCTGCATATTTCATTTTCATTTTATGGATGTTATAGATACCCTCTCCCAGCTGTACTGAAATTTTAAAACATCTCAGATGAAGATGTTACTTACAGATATAGGACACATGTGTTAAGCTATAATGTTTGTCATGATATGTTCATGAGAGCCTGAAAGTGGATTGAACTGTAGTGTATTAAATATCTCTTCTCAAGATGATCCTAAACAGCTACTATCAGGAGTTTCTCTGAAGATTCAACTTGAATGGAATGGATGTTAATTATAATCAGCAAAATCTGTAGTAATACTTTGAAAGCTCTCATACGAAGATGTTCCTTACAGCTACTGGCAAAATTGGTTGAGCAGTGGTGTTTTGTCTCTATATAGTGAAGGAAACATCATTGCAGGCAATGAACAGCAAAGAGGAAAAGGCAATTTACCATATGATCCTAATACCTAAAACGAGGACTTTTTCTACACAGAGTATGTTCACGGAATTCATGTTGGAGATATTCTCTCCCAGATGCAGTGAAATGTTTAATAGATCTCAGAGGAAAATCCTCCTCAGAGCTACTTGCATGCTGAGTTCAGCAAACATTTTCTTGCATGTCTTGGGAGAGAGAGCCTGAGTGAAGGTCGTTAACTGCAAAGAGGGAAAAGACAATTTGCAAGATGATTCTATATAGATGCAAGGATGAGATTTTCTCCACACTTGACTTTCATTTTATGGATGTTATAGATACTCTCCTCTAGCTGCAGTGAAACTGAGAAACCTCTCATATGAAGATGTAACCTATGATATTGACCACCTGTGTTAATCAATAGTGTTCATCATAATATGTTACTCAGACCCCGAATGCAGATTGAACTGCAGTAATTATAAAACTCTTCTCAAGATGATCCTAAACACCTACAAGCAGGAGCTGCTCTGAACAGTCAACTTTTATTGAATGGATGGTAATGATCATCTGCACCACTTGTAGTGATAGTTGGAAAGCTGTCATAGGACGTTGTTCCTAACAGCTACTTTCAAACTTGTTGGAACAGTGGTGAGTTGTCTTTCGGTTGGGAAGGGAGCCTCAGTGCAGGCAATGAGCAACAAAGAGGAAAAGTCACTTTAACATATCCTAAAATGCTAACTTTAAGAGTTGCTCACCACAGAGTAGGTTCATGGAATGGATGTTAGAGTAATACTCTCCCCGCTGCAATGGAAAGTTTAAAAGCTCTCAGAGGCAGATCCTCCTGTAAAGTACTTGGAAGAAGAGGTCAGCAAGAACTTTCTTGCTTTACATGGGGAAGAATTCCTGATTGAAGGTAGTTAACTGCAATGTGGATAAAGGCAATTATCAGGATAGTCGTATACAGATAGAAGCAAGAAATTTTATACATACTGGACTTTAGTTTTGTGGATGTTATAGATACACTCTCCCAGGGTTACTGAAATTTTAAATCCTCTCATATGAAGATATTACTATCAGATACTTGCAAGCTGTGTTAAGCAATATTGGTCATCATGATATGCTAGTGAGACCCTGAGTACAGATTGAACTGCAGTGTAGTTAAAGCCACTTAAGAACATGATCATAAACACTTACAAGAGGAGGTTTTCTTCATGGTGTACTTTCATTGAATGGATGTGATACAGCTTCTTTCTGAGCTGTGGTGAAAAGTGGAAACTCCCCTAGGAAGGTGTTCCCAACGGCCACTTGCAATGTAGGTTTAACAAGGGTGTTTTCTTTTATATCAGGTAGGAAACCTGTGTGCATGCAATCAACTGCAAAGATGAAAAGCACTTTACAATATGATCCTAAAAAGCTAAAAGGAAGTGTTTTCCTCCACAGAGAACTTACATGGAATGGATGTTACAGATATTCTCTTGCAGCTGCAGTGCAAGTTTACAATCTCTCAAAGGAGGATCCTGCTTAAAGCTCCCTGCCAGCTGAGTTCAGCAAGTAGTTTCTTGCCTTACATAGGAGAGAGAGCCTGAGTAACGGCCGTTAACTACAATGATGGAAAAGGCAATTTGCAGGAGGATCCTATAGACATACCAGCCAGAAGTTTCTGCACACTTGACTTTCATTTTATGAATTTTACAGATATTTTCTCCCAGCTGTAATGACAAGTTTAAAAGCCCTCCAAGGAAGGGCTGACTTACAGTTACAGGGCTGTTGGGTTCAGAACGGGTGTTCTTTCATTATATTTGAGAGAAAGCCTGAGTGCTGGCCATGAAGATCAATGATTGAAATGTTCACACATCAAGATGATCCTCAACAACTAAAATGAGTTTTTTTTCCACCGTGTATGTTATTTCAATGGATGTTATAGATACTGTCTCCCAGCAGTAGTGAAAAGGATAAAAGCTCTCATGGGAAGATCTTACTTACAGCTAATGGCAACCTTTGCTCAGTAATAACAGTCTCTCCTATACTGTGAAAGAGAGCCTGAGTAAATGTCGTGAGCTGCAATGTTTGAAAAAGCACTTTTCAATGCAGATGTTAAACAGGTACAAGCAAGAGTTTTTCTCCACACTGTGCTTTTCATATATACATATTAGAGATATTCTCTTCCTTGTGTAGTGAAAAGTTTAAGCCCTCTCATAGGAAGATGCTCCCTAACAGCTACTGGCCAACCAAGCTCAACGAGCACATTCTTTCGTCCATGTAAGAGAAAACCTGAATGAAAGACGTAAATTGCAACCTTGAAAAGGGACTTTTCAAGACCATCATAAACAGATAAAAAAAAGAGTTTTTCTTCACACTGTACTTTCATTGAATGAATGTTACAGATATGCTGTACCAGTTGTAGTGAAAAGTATAAAAGCTCTCGTTAGAGTATGTTCCCTACAGCTATTGGCAAGTTGAATTCAGCAGAAGTGCTCTTTCAATACATTGGATAGAAACCTGAGTGTAGACTATTAACAGGTTATGTGTGATATCAGTCATGTGTCCTTTGTGAGATTGCTCATTTATTTATGTGTGAAATCACACCCATTGTTATGAGTTACATCACATCAATAGGGTGACATCACTCCCACTGCTATCTGTGAGATCAGTGACATGTAAATTTTGACATCACTCCCATTGTGTGCATGTGATATCACACACAATGTTATGTGTGATGTGACACACTTGTTTATGAGTGACATCACAGTCCTTTGTGTGTACCAACATCCTCATTGTGTGTCACATCCCATCAACTGTGAGTGACATCAAGCTTAATTGTCATATGATATCAAACCACTATTATGTGTGGTGTCACTCACAGTATTATGTATGACATCACACCACTTGATTGTGACATCACTCTGATAGTGTGTTTGACATCACGCCAACAGAGTGTGACATTGCTCACATTTTGTGTGTGACATCATTCCAATCGTTATGTGTGACATCACACCCATTTTGGGACATCACACACTTTGAGCAGGATAAAGCTAGGTTAGCCTCTCACATCTCACAAATTGTGTTATCACTCCCGTTGTGTGAGGGCAGTCATATTGTCAACTTTGATATGACATCCACAGTTTTGTATGAAATCACTCCCATGTTTCTGTGAAGTCTCTCACAGTTTACTCTGACTTATATCCCTATTGTTTGTTTTATGTAACTCTCATTGTTATGTATGAATTCACACTCATTTTCCTTAGAGACACCACTCCAAATGTCCATGATATCCCCAGGTTGGTGTGTACTTTCACACACTTTGTGTGTCTGACCTCACTCAATGTCTGTCTGACATCACACCAATGATTTATGTGAAATAGTGCTCACATTTGTGTGTGAAAACACACTCATTGATATGTCTGACATCATTCACATTTTTGTGACATAATTCAAAATTTTATGTGTGACATCACACCTATTGTGTGTGTGACAACATTCACATATGTTGACATCACACCGATTGTGTGTGACATCACTCGAATTTACCATATGAAATGGCTATTGTTAAGTGTCATGTCACTCCCAATATTTTGTGTGATGTCACATTAATTCTCGAGGACATCACTCTATTAGTGTTGTGACATCACTCCCATGGTGTTCTGTGACTTCATTCATATATTTTGGGTGACATCTTTCTGTTATGTGTGATATCACGCCTGTTGTGTTGTAGGACATCAGACCAATAGTGTGACATCATTCCCACATATGTTTGGCGTCAGTCACATGTCCTTTGTGGTATTAATCACATGTTTATGTGTGACATCAGTCTTATTATGTGTGACATCACATCAATAGTGCGACATCACACCCGCTATGTATAAGTGACATGTCCCTTGTGACATAATTCACATTTTAAAGGGTGACATCACTCCCATTGTGTGCATATAATATCACTCCCACTATTTTGCGTGGCGTGACCACATGCTTCTTGGTGACATCACATCAATTGTTTGGGTGTGACAACACCCTCATTGTGTGTCACAACACAACATTTGTGTGAGACATTAACCTTAATTCCCGTATGATATACCAACCATTATTATGCGTGGTGTCACTCCCAGTATTATGTATGACATCACACCAATTGAGTGTGGCATCACTCTGATAGTGTTTGACATCATTCCAATGGAGTGTGACGTGGTTCACATTTTGTGTCTGACATCATTCCAATCGTTATATGGGACATCACACCCATTTTGGAACATCACACAACATGAGTGTGTTAACAATAGGATAGACGGTCACATCTCTCAAATTGTGTAATATCACTCCCATTGTGTGTGATGGCAGTCATATTCTTAACTGTGATGTGACACCTACTGTTATGTATGAAGTCATTTCCAGGTTTCTGTGAACTCTCTCACCTTTACTCTGATATATCGCACTGGTGTGTTTTGTGTAACTCTCATTGCTATGTGTGAATATTCACTCATTTTCCTTAGAGACACCACTCCTGTTGTCTGTGACATCACCAGGTTGATGTGAGCCTTCACACACATTGTGTGTCTGACATCACACCAATGGTGTACTTGTGACAGGGCTCACATTTGTGATTGAAATCATACCCAATGATATGTGTGACACCATTCACTTTTTTGTGGCATAAGACAAGACACTTTTTCATGTATGACATCACACCTATTATGAGCGTGACAACATTCACAGATGTTGACATCACATCAATTGCGTGTCACATGAATGCAATTTAGCATATGAAATCACTATTGTTATGTGTGATGTTACTACTAGTATTCTGTGTGACGTCACACTAATTCTTGAGGATATCACTCTACTACTGTTGTGCCCTCACTCTCATGGTGTTTCTGTGACTTCACTCATATATTTGGAGTGACATCTCTCTGTTTTTTGAGACAACACGCCTGTTGTTTTTATGACATCACACCAATAGTGTGACATCACTGACACACATGTGTGACATCAGTCACAAGTCCTCTGCTGTATTACTCACCTGTTTCTCTGTGACATCACTCACATTATGTGTGACATCATATGAATTGTGTGACAACACTCTCACTGCTATGTGTGACATCGTCATGTCCCTTTTGACACAACTCACCTTTTATAGTATGACATCAGTCCCATTGTGTGCATGGGATATCACACCCATTGTTATGCCTGACATGACACACACGGTTATGGGTGACATCACACCACTTGTGTGTGTGACAACAACCTCATCTTGTGTCACATCACATCAATTGTGTGTGACATCAACCTTAATTAGGATATGATATCCCAACTGTCGTTATGTTGGTGTAACTCCCAGTATTACATATGACATCACACCAATTGAGTGTGGCATCACTCTGATAGTGTGTTTCACATCACTCCAACGTCGTGCTTGCGACATCATTTACATTTTGTGTTTGACATCACTGCAACTGTTATGTGTGACATCACCCCCTTTTTTGGACATCACACACCTTGATTGTGGTAACACTAGGATAGCCAGTCACATCTCACATATTGTGTGATATCACTCCCATTGCATGTGACGGCAGTCATATTATTCAGTGTTATTTGACATCCGCTCTTTTTTTTTAAATTTTTTGTTTATTGCAGTAACATTGGTTTACAACATTGGAAAAATTTCAGGTGTACATCACTACACCTCCACTTCTGCAGAGATTACATCATGTTCACCACCAAAACACCAACTAAAACCCATCACCACACACATGTACCGAAACATCCTTTTCACCTTCCTCCCTCCCCCCCTACCCCCGGCAACCACCAATCCAATCTCTGTCCCTATGTGTTTGTTTATTGTTGTTATTATCTATTACTTAACAAAGGAAATCATATGTTATTTGACCTTCTCCCTCTGACTTATTTCACTTTGCATGATAATCTCAATGTCCATCCATGTTGTCACAAATGGCCGGATTACATCATTTCTTATGGCTGAGTAGTATTCCATTGTGTATATATACCACAGCTTCTTTATCCATTCGTCCCTTGATGGGCACTTAGGTTGCTTCCAAGTCTTGGCTATTGTGAATAATGCTGCAATGAACACAGGGGTGCATGTACTTTTAGAAATTGGTGTTTTCCAGTTCTTTGGATAAATACCCAACAGTGGAATAGCTGGATCATATGGTAGTTCTAACCTTGATATTTGAGGAATCTCCATACAGTTTTCCATAGAGGCTGCACCAGTTTGCGCTCCCACCAGCAGTGTATAAGAGTACCCTTCTCTCCACAGCCTCTCCAACACATGTCGTTTCCTGTCTTGTTAATTATAGTCATTCTGACAGACGTGAGGTGGTATCTCGTTTGTAGTTTTGATTTACATTTCCCTGGTAGTTAGTGATTTTGAACATCTTTTCATGTGTCTGATGGCCATCTGTATGTCTTCTTTGGAGAAATGTCTGTTCAGGTCTTTTGCCCATTTTTTAATTGGGTTGGTAGTTTTTTTGTTGTTGAGATGCATGAGTTCTTTATATATTTTGGAGATTAAGCCCTTATCAGATGTATGTTTTGCAAATATCTTCTCCCAATTTTTAGGTTGTCTTTTCGTTTTGTTGATGGCTTCCTTTGCTGTGCAGAAGTTTTTTAGTTTGATGTAGTCCCATTTGTTTATTTTTTCTATTGTTTCTCTAGCCCGGTCAGACATGGTGTTTGAAAAGATGTTGCTAAGACCGATGTCAAAGAGCGTACTGCCTATGTTTTCTGCTAGAAGTTTCACAGTTTCAGGTCTTACATTCAAGTCTTTAATCCATTTGGAGTTAATTTTTGTGCATGGGGTAAGGTAAGCGTCTACATTCATTTTTTTGCATGTGGCTGTTCAGTTTTCCCAACACCTTTTGTTGAAGAGACTTTCTTTTCCCCATTGTATGTTCTTGGCTCCTTTGTCAAAGATTAGCTGTCCATAGATGTGTGGGTTTATTTCTGTGCTTTCGATTCTATTCCATTGATCTGTGTGTCTGTTTTTGTGCCAGTACCATGCTGTTTTGTTTACTATAGCTTTGTAGTATATTTTGAAATCAGGGAGTGTGATACATCCAGCTTTGTTCTTTTTTCTCAAGATTCCTTTAGCTATTAGGGGTCTTTTGTTGTTCCACATAAATTTTAGGATTCTTTGCTCTATTTCTGTGAAAAATGTTGTTGGAACTTTGATAGGCTTTGCATTGAATCTATAGATTGCTTTAGGAAGTATGGACATCTTAACTATGTTAAATCTTCCAATCCAAGAGCACGGAATATCTTTCCATTTCTTTGTGTCTTCTTCAATTTCTTTCAGGAATATTTTATAGTTTTCGGTGTACAGATCTTTCACCTCTTTGGTTAAGTTTATTCCTAGGTCTTTTATTCTTTTTGTTGCAATTGTAAATGGGATGGTATTCTTAATTTCTCTTTCTGCTACTTCGTTGTTAGTGTACAGAAATGCAACTGATTTTTGTATGTTGATTTTGTATCCTGCAACTTTACCATATTCGTTTATTACTTCTAAAAGTTTTCTGGTGGATTCTTTAGGGTTTTCTATATATAAAATCACGTCATCTGCAAATAGTGACAGTTTCACTTCTTCCTTTCCAATTTGGATCCCTTTTATTTCTTTCTCTTGCCTGATTGCTCTGGCTAGGACTTCCAGTACTATGTTCAATAGGAGTGGTGACAGTGGGCATCCTTGTCTGGTTCCTGTTCTTAGAGAGATGGCTTTCAATTTTTCACCATTGAGGATGATATTAGCTGTGGGTTTGTCATATATGGTCTTTGTTATGTTGAGGTACTTTCCTTCTATACCCATTTTATTCAGAGATTTTATCACAAATGGATGCTGTATCTTGTCAAATGCTTTCTCTGCATTTATTGAGATGATCATGTGATTTTTATTCTTCATTTTATTAATGTGGTGTATTACGTTGATTGATTTGCGAATGTTAAACCATCCCTGCATACCTGGAATAAATCCCACTTGATCATGGTGTATAATCTTTTTAACGTATTGTTGTATGTGATTTGCTAGTATTTTGTTGAGGATTTTTGCATCGATGTTTATCAGTGATATTGGCCTGTAATTTTCTTTTTTTGTGTTGTCCTTGTCTGGTTTTGGTATCAACGTAGTGTCAGCTTCGTAAAATGAGTTAGGAAGCTTCCACTCCTCCTCAATTTTTTGGAAGAGTTTGGGAAGGATAGGTATTAAGTCTTCTTTGAATGTTTGGTAGAATTCACCAGGGAAGCCATCTGGTCCTGGACTTTTATTTTTGGGGAGGTTTTTGATTACTGTTTCGATCTCCTTACTGGTGATTGGTCTATTCAAATTCTCTACTTCTTCTTGTTCCAGTTTTGGAAGGTTGTATGATTCTAAGAATTTATCCATTTCTTCCAGATTGTCGGATTGGTTGGCATACAGCTTTTCATAGTATTCTCTTATAATCTTTTGTATTTCTGAGGTGTCTGTTGTAACCTCTCCTCTTTCATTTCTGATTTTACTTATTTGTACCTTCTCTCTTTTTTTCTTGGTGAGTCTAGCTAAAGGTTTGTCAATTTTGTTGATCTTTTCAAAGAACAAGCTCTTGGTTTTATTAATTTTTTCGGTCTCTATTTCATTTATTTCTGCTCTGATTTTTATTATTTCCCTTCTTCTACTGATTTTGGGCTTGGTTTGTTCTTCTTTTTCCAGTTCCTTCAGGTGCATTGTTAGATTGTTTATTTGGTATTTTTCTTGTTTGTTGAGATAGGCCTGTATCGCTATAAACTTCCCTCTTAGAACCGCTTTTGCTGTATCCCATAAATTCTGGGATGTAGTATTTTCATTTTCATTTGTCTCCATGTATTTTTTGATTTCTTCTTTGATTTCTTCGTTCACCCAGTCATTGATCAGTAGCATTTTGTTTAATCTCCACGTATTTGTGGTTTTTCTGATTTTCTTCCTACAGTTGATTTCTCGTTTCATACCCTTGTGGTCAGAAAAGATGGTTGGTATTATTTCAATCTTTTTAAATTTATGGAGACTTGTTTTGTGGCCTAATATGTGATCAATCCTGGAGAATGTTCCATGTGCATTTGAAAAGAACGTGTATTCTTCAGTATTTGGATGGAATGCTCTGTATATATCTACTAGGTCCATCTGTTCTAGTGTGTCGTTTAAGGCCAAAGTTTCCTTATTGATCTTCTGTTTGGATGATCTATCCGTTGGTGTAAGTGGAGTGTTAAAGTCCCCTACTATTATTGTGTTACTGTCTATTTCTCTTTTTATGTCTGGTAATAATCGCTTTATATATTTAGGTGCACCTACATTGGGTGCGTAGATATTTACATGTGTTATATCCTCTTGTTGGAGTGTTCCCTTGATCATTATGTAATGCCCTTCTTTGTCTCTTTTTACAGTTTTTGTTTTAAAGTCTATTTTATCTGATATGAGTACTGCTACCCTAGCTTTCTTTTCATTGCCATTTGTGTGGAGTATCTTTTTCCATCCCTTCACTTTCAGATTGTGAGTGTCTTTAGGTCTGAAGTGTGTCTCTTGTATGCAGCATATATATGGGTCTTGTTTTTTTATCCAGTCAGCCACCCTATGTCTTTTAATTGGAGCATTTAGTCCATTGACATTTAAAGTCGTTATTTATAAGTATGTACTTACTACCATTTTTTAAGTTTTTTTTTCTCAATGTTTTAGTAGTCCTTCTCTATTCCTTTCTTCTTCTATATAGAATTGATGGTCACTTTAGTTTGACCTCTGTCTGAAAGCTGTACTCTTTAACTCCTCTCATCCCTCCTTTTATGTTTTTGATATCATATCTAACCTCTTTTTTGTGCTTTTGTATCCATTACCCTCTTATCATGGAAATAGATAATTTTTCTTATTTGTGGTCTTCTCTTTTCCCCTTAAATCTGTCCCTTTAACATTTCTTGTAGCACTGGTTTCTTGGTGACAAACTCCTTTAATTTTTGCTTGCCTGGGAAATTTTTGATTTCTCCTTCCATTTTGAATGATAAACTTGCTGGGTAGAGTATTCTTGGCTGTAAGTTTTTTCCTTTTAGCACTTTAAATATATCGTGCCGTTCTCTTCTAGCCTGTAAGGTTTCTGCTGAGTAGTCAGCTGATAGCCTTATAGGGTTTCCTTTGTAAGTAACGACATTCTCTTGCGGCTTTTAGGATTCTCTCTTTATCTTTCATTCTGGACATTTTGATTATGATGTATCTTGGTGTGGGCCTCTTTGGGTTTATCTTGTTTGGGGCTCTCTGTGATTCCTGTACCTGGATGTCTGTTTCCTTCCTTAGGTTAGGGAAGTTTTCATCTATTATTTCTTGAAATAGATTCTCTGCCCCCTTGTCTCGCTCTACTCCTTCCAAGACACCTATAGCACGGAATTTAGTGTGCTTGATGTTGTCCCAGAGGTGCCTTAGACTGTCCTCACTCTTTTTAATTCTTTTCTCTTTTACTTGTTCACCTTGGGTAATTTCTTCTAGTCTTTCATCCAGCTCACAGATCCGTTCTTCTGTATTCTCTACTCTGCTTTTGTGTCCCTCTAATGAATTTTTCATTTCCAGTATTGTATTCTTCATTTCTGATTGGTTCTTTTTTATATCTTCCATTTCTTTGTTGACATTCTCACTGAGTTCATCTATTCTTCTCCCCAGATCAGTGAGCATCCTTAACACTCTTAATTTGAACTCTCTGTCGGGTAGGTTGCTCATTTCTGTTTTACTTAATTCCTTGTAATGCTGAGCTGCTTGTAGTTGTTGTGGGCCCTTCAGTCTCTTTATGAGGTGTGGGGAGCCCCAGCACAGTTGGCTGCAAGTTCTAATACCACATTTGTGTTGCAGTATTTCTTTTAAGTGAGTACGCCCCCAGCATGGCAGATTTTTAGGCTCAGGGCCTTACATTTGCTGTAAGCCTCTAGCCTGTTAGGTCTCTTGTCAGCTCTCTGAGGATTGCAGCTGTGTGGGGCTGGTCTCAGGCACAGGATCACCCAATTGCTTCAGGTTTTGGAAGATGGGGCAAACCCCCATGGGGGTCTTTGAGAAGCACAAGTCTTCTGCAACTGACAAGCTCTGCTGCCCACAGGTCCACACACACTGTCAACACAGTCCTGCCCCGTGTGCGCACCCCGACCTCCCCAAGCAGACCCAGTCTCTCCACGGCAGGAGCCCCACACACTCCACAACTGCCCCACACTCTCCACTGGCTCCTTGTGCACACCCTGCCCCCTTAAAGTCGGCTCAGTTGCCAGGCTGCAGAGAATCCAGTCACCAATCTATGCAGGCCCACAAGTTGCCTGAGGGCTTGTTGTTGGGTGGGACCAGTCTCTAGGGTGGGCTGCCTGCCCTGGGTGAGCTGGATTAAATCGGTGCTCTAGCACGTGGGGCTAACCCTGGGCTAGCAGGTCCCAGGGAGTACTCCAATTGCATCTGTGTCAGCACGCCCACACCAGGCCACAACAATGGCCGCCGCCAATGTCCCAGTCTCTGGAGAGGTCTCACCCCTCACCGAGATGCACTCAGGGCCTATTAGGTGAGTCTCTTTTCACCACAGCACTGTGCACTTTTCTTTCTGGTGATTTTAGGATGCTTTCTGAAATGGGTGAGTTGGCGCATGGGCCTTTTAAGAGCCGGTTTTAGTTTCTTTGCGAACCGGGTTTTCTGGGGGTGCTCCCCAAGGTTTTAGTAGCAAGCACCTTCAGATATTATGCCGCTGGTCTCGATTGTGCTGGGTCAGGATTACAATTAGATTTAGTGCTAGGTTTAGGTCTAGGGCTACTGTTATCTCTAGACTTAGAGTTAGGGCTAGTGTTAGGTCTAGAGCTAAGGTTAGGCCCTGTGTTCTGGCTAGGGTTACAGTTATGGTTACGGCTTGGTCTAGGTCTAGGTCTAGCATTAGGGCTAGGGTTAGAGTTAGGTTGAGGGCTTTGGTTAATGTTAAGTTTATGTTTAGTGTTAGTCCTAGTGTTGGGGTCAAGGTTAGGGTTCTTGTTAGTGTTTAGGTTCAAGTTTATGTTCGGGTAAGGGTTTGGGTTCGTGTTTGGTTTCTGATTCAGTGAGGTTTAGGGTTAGGCTTATAAGTTAGGGTCAGTTTTAGGGTTAGAGTGAGGGTTAAAGTTAGGATTAGGATTAAGTCTGTGCTATGGTTAGGGTTAGGTTACAGATTAGGGTTAGGATTAGCATTATGTTAGTGATAGCGCTAGGGTTAGGGTTAGGTTTATGGATAGGATTTGGGTTAGCGTTAGGATTAATACTCCGTTTAGGGTTAGGGTTACACATAGTGGTAGGTGTTGGTTTTGGGCTACAGTTCGGTTTAGTGTTAGTGTTATGGTTAGGGCTAGATTGAGCATTACTGTTAGTGCCATGGTTCGGGTTAGGGCTAGGGTTAGGGTTAGAGTTAAGTCTAGGTCTAGCGTTATGGTTAGGGATATGGCTAAGTTCATGGTTCCGTTTAGGGTCATAGTTTGTGTTAGACTTAGTGGCAGGGGTACTGTTAGGTTTAGGGTTAAAGATTGGGTTATTGGTTGGGAATGGGAGAGATCAGTTTAGGGTCATGGTTAGGGTAAGGATTAGCATTAGTGTTGTGGCTCCAGTTAGGGATAAGTTTAGTGTTAGAGTTAGGGTTAGTGCCAGTGATCGGGTTAGGACTGGGGTTAGACTTAGGGCTAAGGATAGGTCTGTGGTTAGGGTTAGTGTTAGGGCTAGTGTAAGGGTCCGGTCTAGGGCTGGGTTAGAATTAGGTCTATGACAAGTGGTAAGGTTAACATTACACTTAAGGTTAGGGTTTGGCATAGGGCTATGTTTAGGTTTAGGGTTGTTTGAGGCTTAGGTTTGGGATATGGGTAGCGCTTTTGGTTGTGGTTGGGGATAGGATTATTGTTAGGACTTGGGGTTGGGTTAGGAACAGAGTTCTGGTTAATCTTAGGGCTCGGCTTAGGGCTAGGGCTAGGGCTAGGGCTAGGGTTAGGGTTACGCTTGGGGTAGGTTTAGTGTTTGGGTGAGGGTCAGGTGTATGGTTAGCGTTAGGATTAGGTTTTGGGAAAGGCTTAGGTTTAGGTCTAGGGTTAGTGCTAAGTTTAGGTTTAGGGTTAGAGTTCAGTTAGGTTTATGGCTATGGTTAGTGCTAGGTTGCTGGTAGGGCTAGGGCTGTGGCTGGCTTTAGGCTTATGGCTATGGCTTGGATTAGGTTTAGTGTTAGGGTTAATGTTGTGTGCGTTAGAGTTTGGGTTATGGATAGGGTCAGGGTTAACTTTAGGGTTATGTGTAAGGTTAGGTTTGTATTTAGGGTAAGTGTGGGGCTGGCCCCATGGCTTAGCAGTTAAGTGCACAGGATCCGCTGTTGGCGACCCAGCTTTGGATCCCAGGTGCACACCGACACACCGCATCTCCAGCCATGCTGACGCCGCATCCCATATACAGGAACTAGAAGGATGTGCAGCTATAACATACAACTATCTACTGAGGCTTTGGGGGAAAAAATAGGGTAAGCGTTAAAGTGACGGGTAGGAGTAGCGGTAGAGTTAGGGGTAAGTTTAGAGTTGGGTTAGAGTGAGGGTTATGGTTGGGGTAGTCTTAGGTTTTGATTTAGGGCTACTGTTAGTGTTAGCATTAAGGTTAGGGCTAGGGCTAGGGTTAGGGCTAGAGTTAGGCTTAGGGTTAGGGTTGGCGTTAGTGTTAAGGCTAGTGTTAGGCATAGGGTTAGGGGTAGGGTTAAGGTTAGCACTAGGTCTAGGGCTAAGGCTAGTGTTAGTGTTAGTTCTAGGGCTAGGTCTAGGGTTACTGTTAGGGTTAGAGTATGGGTTAGGGCTAGGCATATGGTTATGGTGAGGGTTATGGTAAGGCTATGTTTAAGGTTAGGGTTCGGTTTAGAGCTATATTTATGTCCGTGGTTTGGTTAGGGTTAGGACTAGGGCTTGTGTTGGGGTTAGGGCTAGGGCTATCATTAGGTCATGGTTATCATTAGGGTTAGGGCTACTGTTGGGTTAGAGTTAGGGTTAGGGTTGTGGTTAGGGTCGGGTCTACGGCTAGGGTAGAAGTTAAGCCTATGGCTAGGGTTATGGTTAGGTTTATGGTTACGGTTATAGTTAGTGGTAGGTCTCGGGTTAGGCTCAGGTCTCTGTCTAGTGTTTGGGTTAGCCCTAGGTCTATGTCTAGGTTTAGTGTCAGGGTTAGGTTTAGGGTTAGGACTAGTGCTATGTTTAGGTTTACGTTTAGGGGAAGGGTTAGAGTTACAACTAGGTTTAGGATAGGGTTAGAGTTAAGGTTAGTGTCAGGGTTCGCTCTGTGGTTACGGCTAAGGTTATGGGTGTGTTAGGTTTAGATTTAGTGCTAGATTTACGGGGAGGTCTAGCGTTAGGGTTACTGTTAGTACAAGGGTTAGGGTTAGGGCTAGGTTTAGGCCTTGGATTAGCCTTAAGTTTAACCTTAGGTTTTGCGTTAGGTTTATAGCTACAGTTAGGGTTAAGTCTAGAGTTAGTGCTACAGTCAGGGTTAGGGCTAGGGCTGGTCTTCGGTTTAGGGTTAGGGCTAGAGTTCGGATTACAGTAGGGTTAGGGTTAGTTTTGGGCTAGGGTTAGAACTAGAGCTAAATCTAGGGCTATCATTAGGGTTACGACTAAGTTAGGGATAGTGTTAAGGCTAGGGCTATGTTTAGGATAAAGGCTAGGGTTAGGATTAATGTTATGGTTATGGTTAGGGATTGTTTAGGTTTTCAGTTAAAAGTAGGGCTAGAGGTAGCGTAAGGGTTAGGTTAGGATTAAGGCTAGTGTAGTGGTAAGTGTTGGGTTAGGGTTAGAGTTAGAGGAGTGGTAGGCTTAAGGGTAGGTTGAGGGTTGGGTTAGGGTTAGCTTTACGATGAGTGTTAGGGCTGGTGGTAGCATGAGAGTTAGCGTTAAGGCTAGAGTGAGGGTTAGGGCTAGGATTATGCTGAGGGCTAGGGTTGGACCTAGCATTAGGAGTAGGATTAAGAATAGGGCTAGGATTAGGGTTATGGTTAGCATTATGGGTAGGGGCAATTTTAGGGCTACAGCTAGGGTTAATGGTAGGTTAGGGTTACATTTAAGGTTAGGGTTTGGGTTAGGTATAGGCTTAGGTTTAGAGTCAGGTTTAGGGCTAATATCATGGTTAAAAGTAAGATTAGGACTAGGGTTAGGGTTAGGGTTTTGACATGGGCTAGTGTTAGCATTAAGGTTAGGGCTAGGATTAGGGCAGAGTTAACATTAGGGTTAGGTTTAGTGTTGGGTGATGGTTAGTGTTGTGTGATGGTTAGTGTTAGCGTTAGGGTCACCTCTAGGCTAGGGTTGGGGTTAGGCCTAGAGCTAGAGTTAGACTTAGGATTAGTTTTAGGTTTAGGATTAGTCCTAGAGCTAGGGTTAGGTTTACTTTTAGTGGTAGAGTTAGTATTAGAGGTAAGTTTAGTTTAGGGGCAGGGCTAGGGCAATTGCTGGGGCTCGGTTTTTGTTAGGGATAGAGTTACGTTTAGTGTGTGGGATCAAACTAAGGTTAGGGCTGTGGCTTAGACTGGGGTAAGTGTTATGGTCAAGGTTAGCCTAGGGCTGAGTTAGAGTTAGGGTTAATGTTAGGCTTATGGGAATGGGTAGGGTTGGAGTTAGAGATGGTTTAAGGTTATGTTTAGAGGTAGTTTTAGGGTTAGTGTTAGTGATAGGGCTAGTGTTAGGGTTATGGTTAGAGCCAGGACTATGGACACGGTTAGGGTTAACGTTAGTGCTAGCACTAGATCTAGATTTATTATTAGGGTTAGAGTTAGGGTTAGAGCTAGGGTTAGTGTTAGAGTTTGAGTTATGGATAGGGCTAGGGCTAAGTTTAGGGTCAGATTTAGGGCTAGGATTTATGTTGGGTTAGGGCTAGCGTTGAGGGTTAGGCTTAGGGATATGGTTAGAGTTAGAGTCAGGTGTAAGGGTAGAGTTTGGCATAGGGTAGTGTTAGGGTTTCTGTTATGGTTAGGACTAGTGTTAGGCTTAAAGGTAGGGCTAGGTCTAGTGCTAGATTTAGGGTTAGTGTTAGGGTTAGTGTTAGGTCTAACACTAACGTGAGGGTAGGGCTAGGGCTAGAATTAAGTTAAGATTAGGAGTTATGGTAGGGTAAGGATTTGCTTTATGGTTAATTGTAGTGCAGGGTCACGGTTACGGCTAGGTTTAGTGTTAAGGGTAGGCTTTGTGTTAGGGGTATGGGGATGGGTTTATAGTGGGAAATGGGGATGGCTTTTTAGTGTTTGGTTTGGTTCAGGGTTAGCATTAGTGTTTGTGCTAAGGTTATGGATAGTGTTAATGTTAGGGTTAATGTTAGGGCCATGGCTATGGTTAAGTATAGGTCTAGATTTATGGCTAGGGCTAGGCCTGAGTTTAGGGTTAGGACTAGGACTATGGTTAATTTCATGTGTATGGCTGGGTTAGTGTTAGGTCTAGGGTAATGTTTAACGTTAACATTACAGATGAGGTTAGTGTTAGGGTTAGAGTTACAGCTAGGGTTATGGTTACTGTGAGCGATAGTGTTAAGGTTAGTGTTAGGTTTAGGGTTGGGGTTGGGTTGGGGTTGGGTTAGTGTGAGAGTTAGGGCTCAGGGTGGCGATGGAGTGTTAGTACAATGGTTAGGGTAGGACTATGGTTAGTGTTAAGTTTAGGGCTAGGGTTAGTTCTAGGTCAGGTTTAGGGCTAGGGCTTTTGTTGGTTTTATGTTTAGGGCTATGGCTAGGATTAAGGTTGGGGTATGAATGGGTTAGGGTTTACGTTATGGGTAACGTTAGGAGTAGAGCTGGGTTAGAGTTCGCGTTAGGTTTAGGGGTAGGGGTAGGGGTAGGGGTGGGGTTAGGGGTCGGTTTGTGTTATGGTTAGGTTTAGAGTTAATAGTAGGTATAGGTGCAGGACTTGTATTAGTGTTAGGGTAAGGTTTATGGTTAAGGTTAGGTTTGGTACAGAGTTAATAGTTTTATTGTTAACGTTAGGGTTATGTTTGGGGTTAAGCTTGCGTTAGGGCTAGGTTTAAGCTTAGGGTTGGGGTATGGTTTGGATTAGGATTAGGGGAGGTGTGCAGGTGTAGGGGTAGAGTTAGGCCTAGGGTTAAGGTTTGTCTTAGTGCTAGAACTGGGGTTAGGGTTAGTGTTAGGCTTGGCTTAAGGTTAGGTTTAGCAGAGCGGTACGTGTAGGGATAGTGTTAGGGTTAGTGTTAGCATTATGGTTAGGGGTAAGTTTAGGGCTAGGGCTAGGTTTAGAGTTAGGGCTAGGGCTACAGTTAGGATTACGGCTAGTGTTAGGAATAGTGTTATTATTAGGGATGGAGTTGGGGTTAAGTTTGGGTTAGGGTTAGCTTTAGTTTTATGGTTAGTGTTAGAGTTGGGGTTAGAGTTGCATTAGAGTTTGGCCTATGGTTATGGAGGGGCTAGGGTTTCGGTTAGGGTTATGATTAGGGGAGGAATAGGTGTAGGGATAGGTTTAGAGTTAGTGTTCGTGTTAAGGCCAGTGGTTGTTGTAGGAATTGGGTTAGGGTTAGTTTTAGAGTTAGGGTTTGATTTAGGTTTACGGCTAGTGTTAGAGTTGGCATTAGGGTCTAGAGCCACGGTTAGGGTTAAGGGTAGTTTATGGTTAGGGGTAGGTCTGGGGTACAATTAGGGTTAGCGTTTGGCTTTGTCTTAGGTTTAGGGTTAGGGTTAAGGCTGGGTCTAGTGCTGGTTCTAGGGTTAAGGCTAGGGTTAGGGTTAGGGTTAGTGCTAGGTTTAGGGCAAGGGTTTGGGTTAGGGCTAATGCTAGGATTAGTGTTGGGGTTTGGTTTGTGGTTGGGTTAAAGAGTTAATGTTAGTGTTCAGGGTAGTATTATGGGTAGGCATAGGGTTAGGGTTAGGGTTAACGTTAGAGTTAGGGTTAGCGTTAGACTTAGGGGTAGGGGTTATCTAAGATTTAGGGTTATGGTTACAGTTAGGCATAGGGTTAGGGTTAGGTGTAGTGGTAGGTTTAGGGTTATGATTATTCTTAAGATTAGTGTTAGTGTTATCACTAGGGATTGGGTTATTTTTAGGCTTAAGTTTAGGGTTACAGTTAGGTTTGGGTTTAGGGTTGGGTTAGTGTTAGGGTTCGTGTTACCTTAAGTCTTAGGGTCTGGGTAAATAGTGTTTCAGGGATAGAGGTAGGGTTACAATTAAGGTTAGGGGTAGTGATACGGTTAGCTGTGGGAATTACATTAGCGTTACTATTACGGCCAGGGCTAGAGTTAGGTCTATGGTTAAGTTTATGGCTAGGGCTTGGTCTAGGGCTTAGACTAGGGTTAGGTTCAGTTTTACTGTTAGGTTAATGTCAGATTCAGGACTAAGCATAGGGCTGCGTTTAGTGTTAGTGTTCGGGGTTGGGCTAAGTTTTAGGACCAGTTTTAGGGTTAGGGTTACAGCTAGAGTTAGGTCTAGGGCTGGGGCTTGTGTTAGGATTATGGATAACATTAGGGTTAGTGTTAAGGCTAGGGATAGTGTTAGGGGTCAGGTGAGGACAATGATTAGGGTTAGGGCTGGGGCTGAGTTTAGGGCTAAGGTTAGTTCATGACTTGGGTCAAGGTTAGTGTTAGGGTTATGGTTAGAAGTAGATTTAGGTTTAGGGTAAGGATTATGGTTAGGGTTCGGGTTAGGGCTAGGGTTGTATTAGTGTTAGGGTTATTGTTAGGATTAGAGTTAAATTTAGTGTTAGCCTTAGTGTTTAGAGTTAGTGTACTAGAGTTAGCATAGTGTTAGTGTTACGATTAAGGTTTGGGCAAGAGCTAGGTTTAGACATAGAGTTAGGGTTATGGCTAGTGTAAGGTCTGGGTTTAGGGCTAGGGCTAGGATTAGTTTCAGCTGTAGGTTGGGTTAGGGCTAGATCTAGGGCAAGGGTTAGGGTTAGGGTTACAGTTAGGGTTAGGTTTATGGCTAGAGCTAGTGCCAGGGTTAGGGTTATGTCTAGGACTAGGGTTGGTGTTAGGGATAGGGCTAGGGTTAGGCTTAGTGCTAATTGTTGAATTATTGTTATTGTTACTGTTAGTGTTTGGGTTGGTGTTGTGTTGCGCTAAGTGTCAGGTATAGGGTTAGTAGTAGGCCTAGGTTGAGTGTAGGGGAAATTGTAGGTTTAGATTTAGGGTTAGGGTTAGGTACAAGGTTATGTCTAGGGCTATGGTTTGGGTTAGGGTTAAGTTTAGGTCTATGATGAGAATTAGGCTTAACGTTCGGATTAATGTTAACATTAGTTTTAGGGCTAGGGTTGGAGTTTGTATCATGAACCCTAACCCAACTTTAGCTCTAACCCTAAACCTACCCCAAGCCCTAAAACTCCCCCTAACCTTAACCCTAATCATATGCTTAGCCCTAACACTCACTGTAACTGTAACCCTAAGACAACTCTAACCCTAACTTAAAACCTAGTCCTAGCCCTAGCCCTAACAGTAACCCTAACGCTAGCATAACCCTAACTCTAACCCTAGTCTTAACCCAAACTAAAACCCTATGCCTATTCCTACACTTTCCATTGTCCCACCCTAAGGCACACACAACACTAACGTCAGACCTAAGCCTAATCATACACCCAGCTCTAACCTCAAAACCTGCCCCTTCCCTAACCATAAAAATAAATCTAGTGATTAACCTAAAAAGAAACCTAACCCTAAATGTAATAACTAAACTTAGCCCTAAGCTCGGCCCTAACGATAACTCTTGCCATAACACAAACCCTGTCACTACACCTACTCCTAAGTCTCACCCTAACCCTACATGTAATCCAACCCTAACCTTATCCCTTGCCCTTGCTGTAGCCCTAAACCAGTCCTAACACAAACACTAACCCTA
This sequence comes from Diceros bicornis minor, assembly GCF_020826845.1. NCBI lineage: Eukaryota > Metazoa > Chordata > Mammalia > Perissodactyla > Rhinocerotidae > Diceros > Diceros bicornis. The sequence continues at coordinate 1,996,883 of NW_026690902.1, read as the reverse complement.
TTCCTAATCCTAACCCTACTGCTAAACCTAACCTTAATGGAAACACAAACCGCATCATCTAACTCTAAGAATAACCATAACACTAATCCTAGCCCTAGCCCTAAACATAACCCAGCCCAGGCCCTAACCCTCACCCTAACCCTGCCCCTAACCCTAAAGCTAGTCCTAACCCTAACCTGAACCCTACCACTAATCCTAACCCTAACCTGAACCTGAAACCTAACCCTAATCTGAACAATAACTCTAAGACTAAACATAACTCTAACACTAACCTGAACCCTAACAGTAAACCTAATCCAACCCAAGCCTAACCTCAAACCTAGCCCTAAGCATAAGCCGAACCCTAACCCAAACCCTAAACCGGGCCCCAAATTTAACCCTAACGCGAAGCTTAATCCGACACTAAACCTAAACCTAAACTTATCCCGACCTGAAACCTAAACTTGACCCTAATCCAAAGGCAAACCTCAAAATAAGGCTAAGCCTAAACTTCACAATAACCCTAATACTAAACCTAACATGAACATGAATCGGAACCCTAACCTAAACAGAAATCTAACCCTAAACCGACCCAGAACCAAACCCTACACATAAAACTAACCCTAACCCTAAGGTGAACACTAAACCTAACCCGAACCCGAACCAGAACCCGAATCCAAACCCTAACCTTAACTCAAACGCTAACCCAAACCCTAACAATAAACCTAACCTGACACCGACACCAAACACTAACCATAACCTTAATCCAAACAGTAACCTCACCCTAAACCTTAACATAACCCTAGCGGTAACCCTAATCCTAACCGTCCCAACAAAGCAAAACATAACCCTAACCCTAACCAGAAAATGAACTCGAACCCTAGCTGTAACCCTTACCCGAAAACAACCCTGACCTTAAACCTAAACCTAAAATTAACATGAAAATTAACCCTAACCCTATCAGCAAACCTAGCCCGAAATGTAACCCTAACCCTAAACCTAATCTTAGCGCGACTCTAACCCTAAGCCTAACTGGAACACGAACCTGAACCCTAAGCCTAACCCTAACTCGAATACTAGCGCTAACACTAAAACTAAACATTACCCTAACCCAAACCCTACTGCTAACCCTAACCTTAACCTGAACTTTAAACATAATTCTAACCCTAATGCTAACCCTAACCCTAATCCAAACCCAACACTAACCCTAACCCTAACCCTAACCCTAGACCTAAATCCAACCCTAACCCTAACCATAACCCTAATCGGAAACCAAAACTTAAACCTAACCCTAACCCTCACCCGAACCCAACCCAAAGCCTAACCCTAACCCTAGCCCTAACCCTAACCTTAAGCCTAACAAGAAACCTAATGCTAAAGCTAAGACTTTTTCGAACCGAAACCTAATAATAACCCTAATCCGAATACTAACCCTAACCTCAGCCTAACCCAAAGCCTAACACTAACGTGAAGGCTAACCTGAACCCTAACCCTAACAAGAACCCTAACCCGAACCCGAAACCTAACACTAACCCGAAGACTAACCCAACCACAACCCTCAGTCTAAACCGATATCAAAACCAAGCCCTGACCCTGACATTAACCCGGAAACTAACACTAACACTACACCTAACCATAACCCTAAATCTAACTTGAACCCTAACACTAACCCCAACGCTAAACTGAACCTGACCACTGACCCTAACCCTAAGCATAACCCTAAACTCTAACACTAACCCTACACGTAAAACAAACCTGTACCAAACCCAAACCCTAACCCTAACCAGAACCATAACCCTAATGCTAACCATAACCCTAACCCCAAAAGTAACAGAAACCCTAACCCTTACACTAACCAGATGATAATGCTATGCTAACTGAACCCTAACCCTAACCTGAAATCTAACCCAAACCTGGCAACCAACCATAACACTAACCTAAACTCAAACATACTATTAAACAGAATCATAACCCTATCCCTAACCAGAACCATAAACCTAACCCTAACCAAAAACATATACCTAAATGTAAATCTAACACTAACCCGAAAACGAAACCTAACCCTAAAACTGACAGTAAACGGAAACCAAACATAACAGTAACGTAAGACTAAGAGTACCCCAGGAAATGGCTCTGGGGAGAAAAACATGACGAAGGGCATGTGTGAGGCCTTATGTCTGAGTACAAAGGTGCCAGGCAGAGGGCAAGAGGATGGCTGGCTCGGGTCGCTGGCTTTCTCCAAAGGAGGCTGGACAACCAGCCGAACATGCTACCTGGGCCAGGCCACTTCCAAGGGGACAAGTTCCTGAAGACATAGCCCTGGGGACGGCCAACAAGTCTCCTGGGGGTTGTGCTGGGCCACGTCAGAGAAGGAAGCAGCCAGGCAACTGGTGTGCCAGAGGTGACATCAGGCGGCCTCCCACACCCAGGTCCCTGTCCTGCCCAGGCCTCCCAAGGGAGGACGATGGTCATGGCAGTGGCGAGTGGGGTGGGGTTGCCGTCTAGCCTGTCCCGGGATGACCAGGGAGAGGGCGCCTGGAGATGGGCTGCCCCTGGCCAGGTCTGAGGGACCGACCCAGCTTGGGGCAGTCCGGGCCAGAGAGAGAATCCACCTCTGCCCTTCCCCTGCAGGATCTTAGGGCTGGCCAAATCCTTAACAAGACAGGTTGTCTGGAGAAAATCAGACCCAGTTGAAGAACATGTGTCCATGGGAGAAACACGGGAAACTGAGTCTCTCCACACACTGGCAGAGATTCTCATCTTGCATACTCTCCTGAGCTAATGACAAATATGGATGTCGTGGGTGGGCCTATGGGAAGGGAGAGGGGAGGAAGATGATTGTCATGCCAAGGGACATGTAAAGGCTTGTCTGAACCATTTCCCCTGCACTGGGGTCAGGTCCGGAAGGGCCGGCACAGAGCTGACCAGGAACCGGCCTCTCTGTGGTGTGGCTGGCCCCAGGGGGGCCGTGGGGGTGGTGGGTGGAAGTGGGATGGCGTGTGAGTTGGCACCAGCCAGCGGTGGAGGCAGTGACTCAGAGGTCAGGGGTTTCTTTCTCTCTCCCTCTCTTCTCTCTCTGTCTCTCTCTCTCTGTCTCTCTCTCTCCCCCTCGGGGACCTGAGGAGAGTAAGGTGTTGCGCCCTGCCCACCTCGCCTACCTCTCCCATTGTGCCATCTTTCTCTGACCACTCCAGGAGCCCTGCGGGCTTGGGTTCAACCCCCCACACCCCCGCACAGGCCAAGGGTGCATGCGCAACCGCAGGGGCCTAAGGCTGGCCTCGGGAGTCCTCAGTGAAGGACCTGGCTTCCCGCCAGGCTCTGACAAACTGGCACCACCCAGTTGAAGCTGTTCCATCGCTGCCCTTCTGGACTTGGCCTCAGCTGCTGTCTCCCTCCCCTCTCCCACTCCCACTCAGCTTCAAGGCCGCTTCCCTTGGAAGCATTGCTCTGGCCCTGATGGCCACAGGCATACTGGGCTTCAAGCTCAAGGCTCTGCCTGGGCCAGCTACTTCGTCCAGGGGCTCATTTCTTCCTGGAAAGACAAAGCCATGGCCTCACCCCACGCCTGCACTTTGCGTCTGCAGCTAGGTCAGGTGTAGGAAAGACTCTGTGGAGTCAGAAGGACCGAGACAGGCAGATGGCACTGCAGGGCTAGGGAGCCAGCGCCAAACTGGGCAAGCCCTTCCGGCCACAGGTCCCAGGCTCCTCCCTGGAGTCAGGAGGGCCTGGCCTTCATACTGCCCAGGCCATGGCTCTGGGGAGAAATCCGCCATGGAGGGCACGCGTGAGGCCCTCTTCCTGTGGTCGCAGTTGTCACGTGCAGGGCCACTGCAAGCCTGGCTCAGCTTGCCTGCTTTCTCCAAAGGAGGCTGGCCAACCAGCCGAACCTGGCACCTGGGCCAGGCCCCTTCCAAGGGGATGAGTTCCAGATGACACAGCCCTGGGGATGGCTGCCAAGTCTCCTGGGACGTGTGCTGGGCCCCCGTCAGAGGAGGAAGCAGCCTGGCAAGTGGTGTGCCAGACTTGAGATCTGGAGGCCTCCCACACCCGGGTCCCTGTCCTGCCCAGGCCTCCCAAGGGAGGACGATGGTCGTGGCAGTGGCGAGTGGGCTGGTGCTGTCACCGAGCCTGCCTTGGATGCCCTGGGAGAGGGCGCCGGGGCATGGGCTGCCCCTGGCCAGGTCTGAGGGACCGACCCAGCTCTTGGCTGTCGGGTGCAGAGAGAGAATCCCTCTCCGCCCTTTCCCTTTAGGTTCTGATGGCTGGCCAAATCCTTAACAAAATAGGTTGGGTGGAGAAAATCAGACCCAGCTGAAGAACATGTGTCCATGGGAGAAACCCGGGAAACTGAGTTTCTCCACACAAGGCAGAGATTCTCATCTTGCATCCTCTCTTGAGCTAATGACAAAGGTGTATGTCTTGGGTGGGCCTGAGAGATGGGAGAGGGGAAGAAGGCCATTGTCATGTAGACGGACATGTAAAGGCTTGTCTGAACCGTTTCCCCTGTACTGGGGTCAGGTCTGGAAGGGCCAGCAAGGAGGTGACCAGGAACCGGCATCTCTGTGGTGTGGCTGGCCCCGGGGCGGGCATGGGTGTGGTGGTTGGAAGTGGGATGACGTGTGATTTGGAAGGACTCAGTAGAGGCAGCGACTCAGAGGTCAGGGGTCTCTCTCTCTCTCCCTCTCAGTTTCTCTCTCTCTCTCTCCCTCGGGGACCTGAGGAGAGTAAGGTGCTGTGCCCTGCCCACCTTGCTTACTTTCCCATGGTCCCTTCTTTCTCTGACCTTTCCGGGATCCCTGTGGGCTTGGGTTCAAGCCCCCACAACCCCACACAGGCTAAGGGCGCATGCGCGACCGCCAGGGCCTAGGGCTTGCCTCTGGGTCCTCAGTGAAGGCCCCGCCCTCCAGCCAGGATCTGACAGGCTGGCGCCACCCAGCTGCAGCTGTTCCATCGTCACCCTTCTGGACTTGGCTTCAGCTGTTGTCTGCCTCCCCTCCCCCACTCCCACTCAGCTTGAAGGCAGCTTCCCTTCCTTGGAAACATTGTTCTCGTCCTGATGGCCATAGGCATACTGGGCTTCAAGCTCAAGGCTCTCCCTGGGCCAGCTGCCTCATCCCGGGTCTCATTTCTTCCTGAAAAGACAAAACCATGGCCTCACCACATGCCTTCACTTTGCGACTGCAGCCAGGCCAGGAGTAGGAAAGGCTCTGTGGAGTTTGAAGAGCCGTGACCGGCATATCGCACCCTAGGGCTAGGGAGCCACAGCCATATTGGGCTAGTCCTTCCCATGACGTGTCCCTGCCTCCTCTGTGGAGTCGGGAAGGCCTGGCCTTCCTAGTGCTCAGGCCATGGTCTGGCGAGAAATCCACCATGGATGGCAGGTGTGAGGCCCTGTGCCTGAGGGCGTATGTGCCATGCCCAGGGCGACAGGAAGGCTGGTGCAGATCACCTGCTTTTTTCAAAAGAGGCTGGCCTATTCGCTCATCCTACTGCTCCAGGCCCATTTCGTGGTGGACCAGTTCTGAAGGAAAGAGCCTTGGTGCCTGTCACCAAGTTTTTTCGGGTGTGTTCTCGCCCCCGTCAGAGGAGGAAGCCACTTGGCAACTGCTGTGCCACAGCTTGGGTGTTTTAGCCTCCCTCAGGCGGGTCCCTGCCATGCCCATGCCTACCTGCATGGAGGGACTACTAAGGTCTTGGCAGTTGCCAGTGGAGATAGTCGTTAAAGACTTAACTTGGTGTTGTAGTAAAAGAACATAACATAACAGCATTGAGCTTGGGCTCTGTCATTTATGAGCTGTGTAAACTGGATGAGTTTTCTAGCCACTGTACCCAGTCTGCTCATCTATATAATTGTGAAAAGACCAACATCTACTATGTCGGGATATTTTGAGGATTATGTGTGTTAATGTATGTTCAATCACAGAATTAACATTCAGAGTGTAGTGCCTGGCTCTGTAGAAGTGTTTGCTGCTGTTAGTATAATTATCATTATTTCATGTCCTTCACTTCCTCGTGAGTTCCCTGTAAAACTAACCATGATCCATGGTGTCAACAGTTTTATTCCAGGTTCCTGCTTAATGGCCTGCAGAGGGAGCCTCGGTCTCATAACTTCCTATTTTTATCCCAGTCTCTGGAGGGATGCATTTACCTCTTTCTTCTTTGAACTGAGGCACTGAATGGGGTCCCACACCCAACCCTGCATGTCCTCCTTTTAATATCCCATGCTATTGAAACACTATTTAGTGTTTACTTGGTGGAATATACTCCCTGACATGAACAACGCATGGGAGAAAGGATTTAGGAAACATTGTTCCATGTAGGGCTCTGATTTTATCATAGAGTACAGTTGATCAAGGGCCAAGGTAGAGTTCCTTATTGCAAAAATCTTCAGAGATGAGGGTGTTCTAATGTGATACCACCTGAAAATAAATCTAGCACATAAAAGCAGATGTAGTTTTAAAAAGAGAAGCACACAACTGAAAGAATTGATCCCATTAAATACAGTATTCTATTCGTTTATGTATCAAATTACTGATAGGTAATAAGCAGGTGTACAGATAGTAGAATTATCAATTTCATAGAGAATTCTTTTAACAGTTGTTCATATCTTGTGTTTTACATCATTTATTAGGGTAATATTTTCATCTGTACTTTTCCTTGTGTCTCTATCTTTCTCAACTTTTCCAAGAGATATATTTATATTATCTTCTAAAATTTTAGGGAAAGTTATAAAAAGTTATGAAACATTTGAAGTTGTTGATTTTGTATATTGGAGGAGGACTAGATTGCAAGTGAATTAGTGATAATTAGAGTTTTATTTTGGTAAAAGATGGTAGTCGGAATTGATACCAGGATGTTTGTAACCTAGTTTTTACTTCATTATTTGATGTAGTTTCTAAAATGCCAGAACCGGTAATTTTAAATATAATAACTTCTCTCATTTTAAAATATGTGTTCTTGGAGAGGGTGACTGAGGTAGGTAGACAATAATTTACTGTAGTAACTTGTTTTTCTCCAATTAATCTGTTATTAACCCAAGAGCCATATAGCATTCTTTTGTCCAAATAACCTAATGTCACTTTCTTGACTTTTCTTGCTGTGACTCTAGCAATCTGGGGTCACACCACCCTCTCGCTCCTAGTCATGCTTTCAGTTGTAAGAGTAACATTGTCAATAATATGGTGACAGATTTGCACACAGTCTACTATTTACTAAAATATATCTATCAATTGCAAACTTTGATAACATAATTGTTAAGGAATGAACAATTTTCAGTGCACTTAACAGCTGAATGCTACACATTATTGTGTACTGACATCATGGTTAAAACCATTATTTGCAACATGTGGCCCCTTTCAATTTTGTTTTAAAGGAAATGGTTCAATGACTTTTTTCTTTTGGAAGAAGAAAGACTTGCATTTCCATCTTAGAAAATTGAGAACTTGTTTTTAGCCCTTTTTCCTGTCTTCAGCTCTTCTTTATATTGGTTACTAATTCACATGTCCAGTTGCTTCAGATTCATGGTGCTATCTCCTCTGCCTTTTACATGGCTCTCACATTAAATTTTCCATAATCTATTCTGTGAAAGAAGTTCATCTACACCTTCACATATTGAGGAAGGAACCGACCCTCCTCTATGTGAACTTGGAAAATAAGGCAAAGGTGACGCTGTTATGAGAGGTTCGGGGATTCAATCGGAGACGTAAAAGACACTTTCCACTCCAAACAAATGGACCAAAGGTATATTTTATTATATAGAGGATAATAAAGGCGACAGTCTGCAAACAGATCCAAATAGGTCAAATATTAGGAGGGAAAAAACATCAGCCCGACTGGAAAGGGAAAACACCCACATCGGCTGAAGAGAAAATGACACAAATCAACCGGAAAGAGAAACACCAGGTTGACCGAAAAGAGAACACATTAAATCAATTATTTTATATCAAATCAATTACTTCACATCAAATCAGTTACTCACAACAACCACGCTCCACTGCCGGGAGAGCCCTGTCAATCGACGCGGCTGGGCAAGGATCACACGTCCTGGGCAAGCTGTCCCTCCCACAGGTGGAACTCTCACCGGGTCTCAGTTTCCAGCAGTTTTTATACCATCAGTAATTTTCAGAGTAAGCAATTACAGAGTTTGCAGAGCAAGCATTTAGTGTTCCCATGTACAAAATGGTTTTCAGTGGCGTACCTGCACTGAGCCCCCTGGCTAACATCCCGGCCCAGTAGTTGTGTACGTGCACTGTTCTCTTTGGTTATCGTCCCAGCCCGGCACAGATGGCCAGTCCATCCCGTGCTACGACACTCCAAGAGCCTTGAAATGTTACAACTTGCAACTCCCTCCGTGAGAGAAAGGCCAGTTCCCGGGAAAAGGCCAGTTCCCACCACACAGAAAGCAGCTTTTATATTTCTTTTTGTGCTGGTGGCTGTAGGTCAATGGAGCTGCCAAACATGGCTGTACTCATGTCAAGACAGACGCCTCGGTGTCCCTCCCCACCAGTGAGCTGCAGATGGGCTGCAGAGTCCTGTGAATCTTTTGCTCACCTCCTGGCTCCCTACATACTTGACATTGTCTGCGCGGAGAACCCCAGCTTGTTACAATCAAATTTTTGAGGTCTATAGAAGCCACCTGAAGGATAAGAATGGCTAGAAAGGACATCAGCAAGCAGTGTACTCAAAAAGTTTGTGGCAGAAAAGTTAATAAGAACAAAACCTTTCTGTTTATATTTTTTTCTCTTTAACTTCTCTTTCTTCATTTTCCTTCACTTATATGGTATAAACCCTATTCACCCCCCATGGTGTGTTTTTTTTTTTCCTCAAAGCCCCAGTACATTGCTATATATCTTAGTTGTAGGTCAACCTATGGTGGTTCTTTTTCCTGGAGTCCCATGGCATTTTATTCATATCTCTTTAAATTAAATTATTTCTATAGTGTAATTTATCTGTTTATACATATCTGTCTTCCTTGCAGACCCACAACATCTCAAGATCTTTGGGTACATAATATATACTTAAGTATTTGAGTGAATCAATGAAGATCTTTTGTTGAATAAGATCTAAATAAATACAATACCTACTCAGCACATGAATGCAAGCATTTGAGAGAGAGTTTTGTGTCTGCTGAAGCAAGCAGTGGACCAGTTTAGGGGCTGACTGCCAAGGTTACTCAATAGATTGAGACAAAATGAAAGAGAAAATTAACTTTAGTTTTAAAATTCATGGAGAACAGGAGCAGGATATCTAGGTGTGAATCAGCACTTGATCATTCTTGTTGCATCTTTGGATAATCCAGTCCTTTATTTTGTATGAATATGTGATTGGTCAAGAGAGTGAACAGAGGACTGGCTTTTAGAAGGGCAATTTTGTCGCAGGAAATCCTTGAGGAAAATATATGGAAGGAGAACTGGTAGAAACATGGCAGAAACTTTTTGTGTACAAACCCTAAAAATTGAGTTTACATGCTGTCTGAAAGATTTGTAACCCAACATTTCTCCAATATAAGTTAGAGCAGATTTTAAATATCTAGGTATACAAAAGGAATACAAGGAACATAGATCAAACTGAAAGTAGTTTAGGATAGAACAAAGAAATGAAGCTAAAATAAACCAGCACATTAAAATGTGTTTCAGAAGGACCTGCAGTTTTTAAAGGTAGTTGGAAATTTATCACTCAGGTTTAAAGTAGAAAGGGAAATGGGAACAATTCTCTATCATTTCATGTCCATGAGATTAAAAGCTACAGCCTGTCAGAGAAGCAAAACTTTTCTGGCCTCTAATGATCAAAAAAGTGTTTTGAATCGTGCCTAAAGAAAGAGAGTCTGTGTGATGTAATGCAAATACAGTATCATCAACTCATTTCCAAGTTTATTACAAACACTTTAGCACACTTTTAATTGAGATAATGCAGAATTCTATAAGGGGCCAAGGACGAGGCTGATAGCATTCTCTCTTTCAGCTTCTCACTTGACCAAGGGAGAAAATGTTCTTGAAGAGATTGACCACGTCTCCTAAAGACAATGTTCATTTTCAATTTTTCTTTTTATAAACTCATCCTGCATTTCCCCTTCCATATGCAAGCTAAAGCGTGTGTGTAGACATCCTTTATTGGCAATGAGGACAGATCCATACTATTAAATAATCAAATAAGCGGAACATACGTTTGGTGCCTTTTAGGGAAATTACAGGTTTAAGCCCACCCTCATTGGTGGAAGAACAAGGTGATGGTGCTCAGGGCAAGCTACCCCAGGAAGCACCACTCTGGTATGTGGATTAATCTGAGCTGAAGACAATAAGGACTCAGAGAACTAAGGAAGAATATTTGAGTTTCCCCTCCCAAACTGCCTAAAGAATTTAAAACAAAACATCTGTTACAGGAAGGAGTTATTATCATGACGGCTATAAAGATAATGTAGGATAGAGGTGACAGTAGAAAAGACACCAACAAGCCCATCTTATCGGAAGTTCTGTCTCTCTGGCCACATGCTCTGGATGGCCCTGTGAGGAGTTACCAATCAATCATTTACAAGGGAAGTCTCCATTTGTAAAGGTATCTCCCTCTCTGTATTGGGAAGAGGGTGGATGGCCTCATTTCTAGAGACTTATCAATGCAGAAGGTGAGGCTTTAAAACTACATAATAAACATTTCTCTTGTTTACAGGACTTTAGTGATGATCTGTAACTGACACCCCCACCCACAACATCCTCCTTGTCTTTGTTTGGACATGGTATTTAAGAAGAGAATTTCTGCTATTGTGTTGAGAAACGCAGTGTCCCTGCTTTCTCCAATGTATATATGATATTAAATTTGGTATTATTTTCTCCTCCTAACCTGTCATGTTAATTATTTGGCCAGCCATAAGAACCTTAAGGAAAAGGACAGAGGGAGATTCTCCCTCTTCCCCCGACAATGGTGTACCCGAATTAAAATATCTACCATTTATTATGCAGCTAATCATGTCATGCTATTTAAATGAAACTTAATGAATTCTTCTTCTATAAATTTGATTATATTTTAGACAAACTGATGTATAATTTTATGTAAGTGCATTTTTACTTAAAATGTAAAACTTTTTAGAGTCTGCTTCATTCAGTTTTAGAGGCATATTTTGTATATTTTGGTGTGATTTTATTAATTATCCTTCATAGCAGAGAGGCACATCCTACTCTTTTTCTTGCTGCCCTCTCTCTACAAGGTAAAACTCATCCAAGTTTATTTTGCTTCATAAGGCATAGGCTTACATTGTGATGAAGAGGAGATCATTTCTGAAACATATTTGGAACTGTAGGGAGCCCAGAATTTCAGACTATGCTCAGAATTTTGTGAGGTAACTTCAAAAAAGATGGAACACTTAAAGTTTGCCAGGAAAGTTTTCTGCTACTTCGCTTAACAGTAGTTTTTTTTTTTTTTTAAACAGCTTAGTTCTTAATTCTTTGGAAAGATGAGTGAAGGAGTTGGCAGGTTTAAGTGTACCCTTGATAGAGCTCTCTCTGGGTTACTCTTTCAAAACAACCATCCCAGTTGATGAATATTTAATGGGGACTCTGTCAGTCCCAGAGCTGAGAGAGGCAGTTCTCAAAGCTCCAGCAGGTCCTGGGAGAAGAGAACGCTGGTAACCAGTGTCGTCCGAGTTTGGATGAGGCGTGGTCATTCTCAGGATGTTAGAACTGAGTGGATTTCTCAGATGCAGCCCAGTGACTCCAGACCTGAGCCTTGCTCAGAAGCCAGCTGACTTGTCATTCGCTCTGAGCCTGGTGTCTTCCCTCTGTTCGTGCCCCTTTCTGCCGTTTCTCATGCTTCTCCTGACTCTCTCTCTTTCCTACACCTTCTTTCTTCTTTTATCTCTTTTTCTTACTTTTACTCTCTATTATATTCCTTATCATTTTTTTCTGTCTCTTATTGTTCTCATTCATTTTCTTTTTATTTTGTAGTACAGTTACTCTGTACATGACTTTCCTCTTAAAATCTTGACCCTCTACAACTCCTATAATTCAGCTAGCTATGTTTTTTGAAGGTTTTATCTATTTTTTATTTTTTCCCCCAAAGCCCCAGTAGATAGTTGTACGTCACAGCTGCACATCCTTCCAGTCGCTGCACGTGGGATGCAGACCCAGCATGGCCAGTGAAGCAGTGCGTCGGTGTGTGCCCGGGATCCGAACCCAGGCTGACAGCAGCGGAGCTTGCGCACTTAACTGCCAAGCCACGGGGCTGACCCTCAGCTAGCTATTTTGAAGAGAGTATATTGATAAATTTCTCTTAGATGTTATAACATGCTGATTCAAGTAAATAAAAACTGTCACAAATGGGATAGGGATGAAGAGTGAATTCAGTTCAGGTAGACACGGAATTAGACAGAGGGAAACTGAGACCTTAGGTGTAGGTGTTCAAAATATTTCCTGATACATCTTTGTAGTTCATTGTTGTGGTAAACTGCACACAGACTTATTTACTGCTGGAGCCCAGATGTTTGCTCCTTGGGGCAGCTCATCAGACCTCGGCCTATAGAAAAGAAGCTAGGAAACATTGCATGCATTTCTAATGTGAAGAACTGTTAGTGTTCCACCAGGAGACACCTTGGGATCTTCCCTGCACTATCTGAATAGAAAAAGAGGAAGAGAAGCTTTTCTCCGTCTACACAAAGCCGGGACCTTATCTTGAGTTTGAGAGGATTGGAGGTGACTGAAAAAAAAAGTGTTCCCGAGTTTGGATTTGCTTTAACAAGAACTATTGGCTGGTTTTGATGTTAAAGGTCTTTATTCAAAATTGACTACCTCTAATGCTAAGTTCAGAGTGGAGATTTGTCAGTATAAGAGAGAAGAATCCCTTTTTGATTAAGTCAGTGAAATACAGTATTTGGGAGAATAGTTATATTTGAAGGCGACTTGTTCATATTCTGTTGCCATAGTGACATTTGTTGGTAAGTGACTACTTCATGCTATTCTCGATGATTTCTGTTTGAAAGACATAGTGAGCTTGATAAATAAATGGCAAGCAATAGGATATAATGGAACACATGAGGAAGCAATTTGGGGTAAAGCTAATTCAGCCTGAATTTGTTTTTCCAAAAGGGTCTGTCGCCTGTACTGTGTATCTGCTTTACCATGTCCCAAAGAGGAGAGTAAATGCGCTTAAGATAAGAATGTAACTTCCCCCTCATTGGCATTTCCTTAAGGATAAGCATTTCTCCCTAGGCTAGGATTTGATTGCTGCAGTCATCCTGTGACCACCCAGATCCAGACAACAGACGTGACACCAGCCATGACCATCGAGACACCAGATCTGCTCCCCTGCTGTGTCCATCAATAGCTGTTCTGGCAGGGCAATCTGGCAGGGTTGATCTCGTGGCTATTGTAAAAGGGCCATTGCAATCACTTGCGATACATGCTCTTTGACGGTATATAACTGCTCTGTACACCCCAATTCTTCGGTGCCCTTCCTTCCTTAGGGAAGGAAGGCCACAGGCCATGGTCCTCAAAAGTTGTCTCATAATAAACTCTCCCCTATTTTGATTTATAGATTGATTATGGATTATTTACGTCGACAAGCTGATGTGCAGGAAGTAGTAAAGGCACAGTGGTACCCGTGTTGCCTGATATAAAATCTTTCCTCCCTCTTTCCCTTCCCAGGATGCCCACTCTTCATGGTGGCACCTACTTCCACGGTGTGATCATCCTTCTGATGACTCCTTTCATTCCCTCTTACAATTACTCAACAAATATTTAAACACTTACTGTATGCCAGGTTTGGGATACACTAAAGAAAAAATTTTCTACAAAATCTCTGTCTTCACAGAACTTGTTTTTGTTGGCTAAGTGAGATAATGGATACGTAGGCAGACAAGTGAATTACATAGTCTATCGTGTGATGATCTGTGTCAAGAAAAAGGTAAGTGACAGACAATGGGGAGAGCTAGAGAGTGAATGGGTTGCTACTTTAATTAGAGAGACCAGGGAGGCTCGAGCAAGGCTCAGAGGGAAGGGACAGAGCAGGAGGACATGCAGATATCCCAGGGCTGCAGAGAAGCTGTGGAGGAACTGTGACTCGGATGTTGTTGGGCAGCAAGAAGCCAGTGTGGCTGGAGCACAGTGAGCAAGAGGGGAAAGGCAGAGAAGGTTTGAGATGCCGGGGAGGGTGAGCAGATGAAAGAAGGCCCCTTGGCCCATCAAAACTGTGCTGTAAGTGAAATGAAAACTTTCAATGTCATTTAACTATACATTATACAATTTAAGTAGTAAATACCTTTTGTTTTTCTATAGTCTTGTCAAGTACATCAACTAAAATGCTGCTGAATTGGGAATGTCTAAATTATCCCCAGGAGTGACGGCTGTATCTTGTCAGGCGTCTGGTCTGCACAGCAGTCGGGGTTGGGAGTGAGGTGACAGTCAGGAGACGAACTCTAGTCTTCAGGTTGTCACCAACTGTTTGTGTTATGTTTCATCTGTAAAATGTGGAGGACGGAAAAGATGAGTGGTTTTCAGACTCCGATCCATGGAGCACTGGATATTCCTGAAGGCTCTTGGTTTTTGTTTGTTTGTTTGTTTGATTTTGTGAGGAAGATCGGTCCTGAGCTAACATCTCTCACTCCTCTTTTTGCTGAGAAAGACTGGCGTTGGGCTCACACCTATGCACATCTTCCTCCACTTTATATGGGATGTCACCACACCACGGCCTGACAAGTGGTGCGTCGGTGCGCACCCAGGATCCGAACCGGCGAACCCTGGGCCGCTGCAGCAGAGCGCGCACATATCCGCTTGCCCCACCCAGCTGGCCCTGAAGGCTCTTTGTTTTTTTTCTTATGTTTATAAACTTCGATGCAAGCTTCACGTAGAAGAAAGTGTCCCCTAGCTTTAAAAAGATTCCTGGACTTGGTCCTCACTTAGGTTTTCCAGTATGAAGAATTTGTAGTCTCACAGACGCCCAAAGGCTAGACAAAAGGAGCCAGATCCCTTTTTTCGAGTGTCTCTTGTGACAGTGCTCATTGTCTCTCATTCAAACCAAAAGGTGATTTGTCAATAGTGAGATATAGCATTTGAGACCCCATCCTTCAAGATGGCTGAGTTGTCGTCCATAATTTTACAGACTTATGCTAAGTGAATAATATAAAAAGTGAATGTCTCAGCAGGTACTTTCTGACACAAAATACAAACTAAGAATTGAGAAAAGTAATTATGATTAATGTCTGTCAATAAGGGCATAAGGCTAGTCTAATTTCAAAAGTAATTTATGGCATGAGTGTTAGTCACTGTACATATTAAATATATTGAAATGTATTCATGTTCTCATAGCACAGAATTATAACTGGAAGATAAACTGGATGTTTTCGGCACTTATGGTTAAAGATGTATTTTATTTAGTTTTGTTTTGCGATTGAGGAAATTATAAAATTTATTTTTTAATATATTGCCTATCTTCTTCCTTTCCAACCTAGAATCTCAATCTGCTATTTTGGAAACTCTGAAAAATATGTTCAGATGCTGTTCAAAAGGTAAGAAAATCTTGTTAGGATGTCAAATCCTTTTCTCTCTTATTTATCATAAAATTGTGACAGACTCTCATTTATCTTCCTGTCTGCCCGTCTGACGAGGCCACCTTGTTTCTCTAAGCCTGCAGGGAAATCCAGTCAGGTGGAAGGGGATGTTTTCTTCCACTTAGACTTTGCAGAGAAAATCAGCCTTGAAGTGGAACTGAGCACATGATTTTCAGAAGCTGCATCATTCTGTACCCAGCCAGAACATTGGGCCTGACAACAGCTGGATCCAGCAGAAAACTGGACACACTAGGAGATGTCATGTGGAGATGTGCCTGGCTGGACTAATAGTCACGTGGATATGAGTTTTAAAAAAATCTCTCAGAAGTTTACCAAAATCAAATGATATTCTTAAGTTGCTGTAGTAGATGAAACATTAGTTAGTGTCTTTTTAATTTCAACAGAAGCTTTTTTTTTGTTACTAAAAAGCCAAATTTTACGTCTTTTTTCTTATTACCAAAATGGACTTACTATTAAAAAAAAGAAACCTGCAAGAAAGGAAACACTCATATGGAATAGAAATTGTGGGTAGCAATTGCTACTTTTTTATATAAAATCATCTGTTTTATTTATTTACACTTTCTCCCAACTGTGCTTTTGAAAATAACTTAGTAATAGAAATTATCAGTAAGAACAGGGTGTGCTCCCTTGAGTGTGGTCCAGTAGAAGTCAAGTGACTCAGAGCTGAGTTCTAGGCCCAGGTCTGTTTCTGGTTAGTGTGAGACAACGTACTTAGGCTCTCTAGAACGTAGTATTCCTTTCTGTAAAATTAAAGAATTTGATGATTTTTGAGAACTTTCCCAAATATTAAATGACTTCTCTTTTAAAAAGTAGAAAGATCCTTCTCAAACTTATAAATTATCAAAAATTTTTGTGACCTTTCACTTACCAAGAACAACTGATGTCCCTTCAAATATATTGATTGAAAATAAAGACCATAAAATTATATATTTGATAATCTAATAAATGAATTAGCATAAAAATGAACCAGGAAAAAATTAATGATCAATCAAGATAGTACATTATGAAAGTATTACTGTTTGTTACAGTATATAAAATTATGACTCTAAAATAGTATCTTTTTGCTGTCTGTAAGTTTATATTGTTACTCATAAATCACTATTAACCCTATTATGTTTTACAAGTAATAAACTGTCTTGAAAGGGAAAAACAATAAAGCAGCAGCCCTGCATTACACATGAAAGTTGTGCTCCCCCTGGAAGGAAAATGAGGATACAACATTGGTCAAGTACTTCATTTTGTAATCCACTGGTGACTTTCAAAAATATAGGTATTATTGTAATAGTAAAGATATTCTTAAGAATAGTGCCACATATCTGGTTTTCCAGCTTCTTTTTGTCAGAGCTGAGACCTACATCAGGCTGGGGCACTTGAAGAGGCATGGGGGACGCAGCTGAGGGTGCTTTAATTACTATGAGATGATTAGCCAATATCATATAAGCCAGAGAAAGTTTAAAAAGAGGTAAAGGGGAATAAAGTTTGAAATAATTAAGAAAAATAGTGCTTTCAAAATATCCTCTCATTATTTTTATAGCTTTTTATTTATTTTATTTTTTTTTTTGAGGCATGACTAGGATAGTATGTTAGATTTTTCTAAACCCTTATCTCCAGGGCATATATTACTGAGTTCTTCATTATAAATGATAATGCCAAAGAAAACCTAGACAAAAGTATTCTGTACTATCCACAAGGACAAAACATGTACAACATTGCTCTATATATTAAGAGTCCAGCTGTAATAGTCAAGATATATATTCATGTGTGTAAAATTATAATGATTTTTTAATTTTCTCGGGCTGTGAACCATGGTAAAATATGCAGTAATAAGCAGGAAACCTGAAAAACTAGGTAATTTAAAACACCTGATGTTACAACTAGACCATTCAAGGGTGAAATCAATTTAAAATTCACACCTTCTTCTTTCCTTGTAGCCAGTGAAGTGTCTGGAAGACAGAAAACTCATAAAATTAATTGAGAGTTAACAGTATTTGGAGGCAGTTGAGGTTAAGCACTCAACAATGATGTCCCTTACTTCAGGAGTCATTGACTTTTTGTCATAAGTTTACTTTATACACGGGTTCTCTTCTTAGATTATTTCTGTATGTTTCTTAGAAGAGAGACAGGGAAGGAGAATTAACTATCAATCTACTGTGCGCCAGTTCCTTTACTGTATTACCTTATGCAATTCTTACAGTAATCCTTTAAAGTAACTGTTATAATTCATATTTAATAAAGAAAACCATGTTTACAAAATTGATCAAGGGTAAGAGGGAAGATCTGAACATCAGTCCGTTGAGCTTATGCCTCATATTCTCTCTACTGTGATAAAAAGGGTGCTTCAACATGGGTACTCACCATCTGGCTATTTAATACCGGCTCCTGCAAACAGCATTGGATGAGATGAGATGCGAAGTTATTTCCAAAGATATTCTATTATAGTTAAACTGTACTATTTATGAGTCAGATGTCAAGACATGTTTTAGAGGCATAGAGAGCAACTGATTAGTTCACCTACACATTATTAATGTTTACTATAAGTTTCGTGTGCCACATCGTGTCAACTTTACCAACTTTAGTGCTTCACTGTTCTTTTTGAAAAAACTCAGAATGTCACTTTTCGTGTCAAACACCTTGCTGTTTTCTTTTTATTCACTAGATGACAGTGCTGTATCTCTGTAAATTACCACTGCAGCAGGAAACGAGAGGTCTTAAGCCAGTTTGCTCTGCACAAATGATGGACATAGGAGGACTTCTGGTCCATCAAGGCTGCCTGTGTTATTCCGTGGCCGTAACGGGGATGTCCAGGACTGCTTAGTCAGAGGCACGAAGCAGAGTCAGAAAGCATCCTCTAAATTCTTCTTCAGATGTGAATTCAGGCACCTGTCCTCTCACCTGAGCACACTGGAGTTTATTGAATGTGTTCTGACTCTTACTCTCTCTCTGTACTTAATGAGTCTGGGAGCTCCATACTGCTAGAAAAAACACAAGACTCATAAAGCCTTTTCTCAACTAAACGGAGTTGAGGGCTATGGTGTTGCCCGAGAGTCTGATGCTTAAAGAAAATACAGTTGGTGCTCAGGCAGAAGGCAAGAGTGTCAGCCACTCCCAGAGTGTTTTTATGGATGCTCCCATGGAATGAGCAAGTTTAAAAGAAAACCACATTGCTTAAACCTCACTAGCTGATTGTTTTATTTTCAAGTAATATGCTCTGAAATCTGCTATGTCTAAAAAACCATTTCAGGCCGGCCCCATGGCTTAGCGGTTAAGTGCGTGTGCTCTGCTGCTGGTGGCCCAGGTTCGGATCCCGGGATGGCACCGACACACCCCTTCTCTGGTCATGCTGAGGCCACGTCCCACGTACAGCAACTAGAAGGATGTGCACCTATGACAGACAACTATCTACTGGGGCTTTGGGGGAAAAATAAATAAATAAAATCTTTAAAAAATATATAAATAAATAACCATTTCATAAAATTTGACTTCTGTTTTTTATTCTCTGGTATTTGAAATTATTATTAAGACTGTAAATCCTTTAACATTCTACAATATACAAATAGGCAAATATCAATTATATTCTCTAAAATGGTTTGCTCCCATGTTAAAGATTAATATATGGTAGCAAAACTGTTTACCATCCAGTTTTTAACTCATTTTTTGCTTTTGAAATTACATATAAAATTTGTGTTTTGAAGTATTTTCCTAAAACTCCACAACTTTCTGATATAAATGGACTAGATGAGAGGTAACTAAAATGAATTTTGATCTTTAAAACTCGAGCTTTGTGTAAGAATTGATAATATCAGACTGTTGAAAGTTGGGTCTCTCCACATTATGATATTTATTAATTGTGAATCGCCACATCTATTACAAAGTGCTGAAAAATAAAAAGAAATTGAACAATATCAACACTCTCTTACCCCACATGTACAGTTTATATGCAAATAAATTCTCAAAGGTCAGAAAAATGTTTATGATTTCAGATAACTGGTAAAATACTATCTCATTCCAGTTTTAACCTCATTTGAAATGGACTGAAAACTCTTCTCTTAGGATTTTGCTCTGATCAGTGCCCCCAGGTCCCCTCAATGCCTCATTTGATTGTAAACTTATCTGAGGAATTGAATATTCCTTTCCATTTCTTCTCTTTAAGGTATCTGTGATAGTGCTTTTTATGCAATGACCACTTGGTACAATTTATTATTAGTTTCAGAAACATGCTTACTTAGGAACAAATCAAGAAAACAGATGTGAGGAATGTGGGATCACCTAGCTGATGGTGTTCGAGGGCTTCCTCATGTGAGTCTTGCCATAGAAAAGTTCAAAGGGTAAAGCAGCATTGGTCAGATCAAAAGTGTGGGGTAAACATAACTCTGAAGGAATAATGATGGTGACTTAAAAACAAGAAACCCCTTGAATTGCGTTGGAAGTTATTGGACACATTAAAGAGCTGGGAAAAAACATTGTTTAATGTAAGTTCTTTCTAAACTCTAAGGCAAAATGTAACATGAATTTACATGGTAATTATAAAGCACAAAACAACAATTCAAAAGACAAGTACACAACTAAAGTAGAAACCAGAGTGAGAAAAATAGAGGTTAAAGGAGAGATGGAAAAAGATGGTTGGGGTCAGAAAATATGGCTTAGTCATCCTTGAGGTCTCCCTCAGACTCTGATCATTCCTAGTGCTCAGTAAACACTTTGACCCCATGAGCCTGGGGAGGAGCAAAGTGACACGTGGTTTGGAGGGAAGATAATGCAAAGATACCCTTGTGGAGGCACTGACATTGAAAATCAGTGACATTTTGCAAAGGTGTTTACCATACTATATTAAGGATTATTCTGGAAAGTTAAGGATTTTTCGGGAATGTACATTTTCATTTTATGGAAACTCCAACAAGCCCAGTGAAAGATTTAGACATTTCAGCTTTAGAAATAAAGAGAGGTGTCAGCCCTGTGGTGGAGCGGTTAAGTGAACGCACTCCAGTGTGGTGGCCTCAAGTTCACAGGTTCGGATTCCGGGCGCGCACAGACACACCGCTTGTCAAGCCATGTTGTGGTGGCACCCCATATAAAGTAGAGGAAGATGGGCACAGTTGTTAGCACAGGGCTAATCTTCCTCAGCAAAAAGAGGAGGATTGGCATCAAAAGTTACCTCAGGGCTGATCTTCCTCACACAAAAAAAGAAAGAAACAAAGCCAGAATGGGAAATTTTTTCTGTCAGTTTTAACAATGAAAACCAGTTAGCATTTGGAAATCGGTTGCAATTTGAGATGAGAATGTGAAGAAAGAATTAGATGTCACATGTTGTTTTTCCCTTTCTCTGAGGCATTAAGGCTTGCAGGGGGAATGAAATTCCATCTTTGCTCTATTGAGTTTGAGAAGGTGTAAAATTCATTTGTGCTGGGCAACACTGTTGACCTGTGGAGAAAAATAAATGGTTTAAGCAGCTGATCTAAAGGAATAACTGAGCTCATAAAAGTTCTTAGTTTATAAAGGGTGCTTCTACTTTGCTCAACTTAACTGGACGTCCATTGACCTATATGTGCAAGGTATTTGTGGCAGCTATTGAAGGAAATACAAAGAATTATAGGGTTCCAAGTTCCTCCAGATACATGACATGGTTTGCAAGATGTAATTTGATACTTCCAAGCTATTTAGTGTAAGTTGCATTACAGAAAGTAAAAAAAATGGCAATGTTATTGAGAAATTGTAATTAAAGACAGCTTCTTATGAGAGATGGACTAGATCAAGTCCTCAAAGGGACCACTTTTGGGTAGGTGGAGGGAAGAAAGAGTGAGGATTTCAGATGGGGGAAGAGAGGAAAGGTACAGAAGTGGAAAGAAACATGGCATTTGGGCATGGGGGTGGGGAGGCCATGAGAGGCACAGTATTCCCGTGACTGAGAGGCAGCTCAGTTTCCTCCTGCAGGGGCCCAGCACTGCTTGCCACCTCCTGGCCTCCTCCACCTGCAGGCCCCACGCCTGAGCCAAGGCCTATCTTATCTGGATTGCTGCCTAGTCTCCCAACAGGTCCCTTTACTTCCAGTCTTAATTTCTTCTAATCTTTCCTCCACCATGCCTCCAGAGTTACATTCTAGAATCCAAGTTTGCTTAAATCTGATATCTACTTCGACTCCTTCAATGACTGTTCAGAGTAGCCTAGAGAACATTCAGACTCCTGAGCTGGACACGCAGGCTTTCCCTTGCTGTCCTCATCTTCACCCTCATCACCCACTCTGTCTTACATGTTTGCTTTGTTCCAGCCTTAAAAATATCACAGATTTTCTGAAAGATTTAGATCCTTTATATCTGTCTTTTTATATGTGCTTCTTCTGTCCTCCTACCCAGTTTTGTAATCAACTTAATTCCTATTTCTTAATCTAAACTCATGTCAAATGTTCCTTTCTCTTGGAGACTTTTCCTGAGAGGTCTCCACCTAGAGACCCATTTTGATTTCCCTACTCTGGGACCATATACTTATCTACTTTTCCGTAACTGTTGTTTTATTCGTGTCTCATAGACAGTGAGCTCCTTAAAGCTGAGACTATCCTTCTTCTTAATAAATAAATGACCAGCAATAGGATACATTGGGTCATATGAGGAAGCCATTTGGTGTAAAACTAATTGGGCCTGACATTGTTTTTTTTTGCCCCAAAAGGGGCCTGTAGCCTCTCTTCATCCATTGTATATCCGCCCTAAGCAATTAACATGTCCCAAAGACAAAAGCAATGCCCGTAAGGTGTAAATGCAACTTCCCCCACATTGGCATTTCCTTAAGTATAATCATTTCTCCCTAGGCTAGAATTTGATTGCTGTGCTCATCCTGTGACCACCCAACTCGAGACAACAGCCACGCCCATGGAGACAGCAGACCTGATACCCACTGTGTCCATCAGTGGAGATGCTGACAGGTCAAGGTTGCGGCTATTGTAAAAGGGATATTGCAATCACATGTGGTCCATGTTCTTTGATGGTATATAACCATGCTGTACACCCCACTTCTTTGGAGTGCTCCATTTCTTTGTGAAAGGACTCTCCTGGGCTATATGGTCCTCAAAGTTTGGCTCATAGTAAACTCACCCCAAGTTGGTTTTATAGATTTTTTTATGGATTATTTGCGTCGACATTCTATTTGTCCCTCCACTGTCTGAACACAGTACCTGACACCTTGGGGGCAATCAGAAAATGTTTGATGAGTGAATAAGTATGTGGGAGACCACACTGGCTGGAGAAGAAGGGGCTTTTTGAGGAGAAGTAGAAAATTCACTCACGTTCCTACCATAGTGGTTGAGGCTGTGGGCTTTGGACCAGTTTGTCTCGGCACCAATCCCAGTTATCCTGCTTTTAACTGGAGAACCTGTGCAAAGTATTTAGTCTCTGAGCCTTAGTTTCCTCATCTATAAAATGGGGCTACTGAGAACTCCTGTCTCATAGGGTTTTAGTGAGATTTAAATGCATTAACTCATGTAAAGTGTTTAGAAGAACTCCTGGCGCATAGTAGGCATTAACGTGTTAGCTGTTGTGTTATCATTATTGCTCTTATATCTTAACGATACTCTGGTTTTGAAAAGATGTTTTCATAATATAGTTGATCCTCATTATTTGTGGATTCCGTGTCTACACACTTGCCTACTAGCTAAAATGTACTGGCAGCCCCCAAATCAACACTCTCAGGGCTTTCATGTCCATTTGCAGGTAAGCGCAAAGTGGTGACAATTTTGATTCACTCGAAGTGCATGTTCCCAGCTGAGGGGAACAAGGTGACACTGTGCCCTGTTGTTTCAGCCCATGCTGTAAACAAGTGTCCTTCTTGCAGTCTATTTAGTGCCTCATTTATTATCTTTTTGTGCCTTGTGTTGGTGACTCGGCTGTTTAATATGTCCCCCATGTGTAGTGCTGCAATGCTGCCCGGTGTTCCTCAGGGCAAGAGGCTGTGACGTGCCTTCACAGAGAAAGAATTTGTGTTCGACAAGCTTCTTTCAGACACGAGGTACGGTGCTGGTAGTCTAAGTTCAATGTTAATATATCAAAATATATATATATTTTTTTTATTGATGTTTTAATGTTTTCTAACATTGTGAAATTTTGGGTTGTACATTTTTGTTTGTTCATCACCACATATATGACTCCCTTCACCACTTGTGTCCACCCCCCACCCCCACTGACCTGGTAACCACAGTCCAGTTTTCTCTGTCCATGTGTTGGTTTATAGTCCACATATGAGTGAGATCATACAGTGTTTGTCTTTCTCTTTCTGGCTTATTTCACTTAACATAATACGCTCCAGGCCCATCCATGTTGTTGCAAATTGGACGATTTTGTCTTTTTTTATGGCTGAGTAGTATTCCATTGTATATATATATATACCACATTTTCTTAATCCAGTCGTCAGTCGAGGGACACTTAGGTTGCTTCCACTTCTCGGCTATGGTGAATAATGCTGCAATGAACATAAGGGTGCATAAGCCTCTTTGGATTGTTGATTTCAGATGCGTTGGATAGATTCCCAGTAGTGGGATGGCTGGATCATAGGGCATCTCTATTTTTAATTCCTTGAGGAATCTCCATACCGTTTTCCATAGAGGCTGCACCAATTTGCATTCCCACCAGCTGTGTATGAGGGTTCCTGTTTCTCCAAGTCCTCTCCAACATTTGTTGTTTTTTGTCTTGGTGTTTATAGCCATTCTAACGGGCGTGAGGTGGTATCTTAGTGTTGTTTTGATTTGCATTTCCCTGATGATTAGTGATGTTGAGCATCTTTTCATGTGCCTATTGGCCATCTGTATATCTTCCTTGGAGAAGTGTCTGTTCATTTCCTCTGCCCATTTTTTGATCGGGTTGTTTGTTTTTGTGTTGTTCAATTGTGTGAGTTCTTTATATATTATGGAGATCAACCCCTTGTCAGATGTATGTTTTGCAAATATTCTCTCCCAGCTGGTTGGTTGTTTGTTCATCTTGATTCTGGTTTCATTTGTCTTATAAAAGCTCTTTAATCTGATAAAGTCCCACTTGTTTACTTTTTCTTTAGTTTCCCTAGTCTGGGTAGGCATGTCATCCGAAAAGATTCCTTTGAAACCAATGTCAAATAGTGTGTTGCCTATATTTTCTTCTATGAGTTTTATAGTTTCAGGTCTCACCTTCAGGTCTTTGATCTATTTTGAGTTAATTTTTGTGAATGGCGATAGCACATGGTCCACTTTCATTCTTTTGCATGTAGCTGTCCAGTTTCCCCAACACCATTTATTGAAGAGACTTTCCTTTCTCCATTGCACGTTCTTAGCACCTTTGTCAAAAATTAGCTGTCCGTATATGTGTGGTTTTATTTCTGGACTTTCAAATCTGTTCCATTGATTTGTGTGTCTGTTTTTGTACCAGTACCATGCTGTTTTGATTACTATTGCTTTGTAGTATGTTTTGAAGTCAAGAATTGTGATGCCTCCTGCTTTGTTCTTCTTCTTTAGGATTTCTTTAGCTATTCGGGGTCTTTTGTTTCCCCATATAAATTTTAGTATTCTTTTTTCTATTTCTGTGAAGAATGTCATTGGGATTCTGATTGGTATTGCATTGAATCTGTAGATTGCTTTAGGTAATATAGACATTTTAACTATGTTTATTCTTCCAATCCACGCGCACGGGATATCTTTCCATTTCTTTATGTCATCGTGGATTTCCCTCAATAATGTCTTGTAGTTCTCATTGTATAAGTCCTTCACCTCCTTGGTAAGATTTATTCCTAAGTATTTTATTCTTTTTGATGCAATTGTAAATGGTATTATCTTTTTGAGCTCTCTTTCTGTTAGTTCATTATTAACATATAGAAATGCAACTGATTTTTGTAGATTGATTTTGTACCCTGCAACTTTGCTGTAGTTGTTGATTGCTTCTAATAGTTTTCCAACAGATTCTTTAGGGTTTTCTATATATACAATCATGTCATCTGCAAATAGTGAGAGTTTCACTTCTTCATTACCTATTTGGATTCCTTTTATTCCTTTTTCTTGCCTAATTGCTCTGGCCAAAACCTCCAGTACTATGTTGAACAGGAGTGGTGAGAGTGGGCAGCCCTGCCTCGTTCCTGTTCTCAGAGGAATGGCTTTCAGTCTTTCCCCGTTGAGTATGATGTTAGCTGTGGGTTTGTCATATATGGCCTTTATTATGTTGAGGTACTTTCCTTCTATTCCCATTTTATTGAGAGTTTTTTTCATAAATGGATGTTGTATCTTGTCAAATGCCTTCTCTGCGTCTATTGAGATGATCATGTGGTTTTTATTCTTTGTTTTTTTGATGTGATGTATCACGTTGATTGATTTGCGGATGTTGAACCATCCCTGCGTCTCTGGTATAAATCCCACTTGATCATGGTGTATGATCTTTTTAATGTATTGTTGTATTCGGTTTGCCAATATTTTGTTGAGGATTATTGCATCAATGTTCATCAGTGATATTGGCCTGTAATTTTCTTTCTTTGTATTGTCTTTGTCTGGTTTTTGTATCAGGGTGATGTTGGCCTCATAGAATGATTCAGGAAGTGTTCCATCTTCCTCTATTTTTTGGAATAGTTTGAGGAGGATGGGTATTAAATCTTCTTTGAATGTTTGGTAAAATTCACTGGAGAAGCCATCTGGTCCTGGACTTTTATTTTTTGGGAGGTTTTTGATTACTATTTCAATCTCTTTACTTGTTTTTGGTCTATTCAGAATCTCCATTTCTTCTTGGTTCAATTTTGGGAGGTTGTATAAGTCTAAGAATTTATCCATTTCTTCTAGATTGTCCAATTTGTTGGCATATAATTTCTCATAGTATTCTCTTATAATCCTCTGTATTTCCATGGTATTTGTTGTAATTTCTCCTCTTTCATTTCTAATTTTATTTACTTGAGCCTTTTCTCTTTTTTTCTTAGTAAGCCTGGCTAAGGGTTTGTCTATTTTGTTTATCTTCTCGAAGAACCAACTCTTTGTTTCGTTAATCCTTTCTACTGTTTTTTTGGTCTCAATATCATTTATTTCTGCTCTGATTGTTATTATTGCTCTCCTTCTGCTGGCTTTGGGCTTTGTTTGTTCTTCTTTTTCTAGTTCTGTTAGGTGTAATTTAAGGTTGCCTATTAGGGCTTTTTCTTGTTTGTTAAGGTGGGCTTGTATCGCTATGAGTTTCCCTCTCAGGATAGCTTTTGCTGCATCCCATATGGTTTGATATGGCATGTTATCATTTTGGTTTTTTTCCAGATAGTTTTTGATTTCTCCTTTAATTTCATCAATGATCACTTGGTTGTTCAGTAGCATGTTGTTTAATCTTCACATTTTTGTCACTTTCCCAGGTTTTTTTTCCTGATTCATTTGCAGTTTCATAGCCTTATGGTCTGAAAAGATGCTTGTTATGATTTCAATCTTCTTAAATTTATTGAGGCTTGCTTTGTTTCCCAACATATGGTCTATCTTAGAGAATGTTCCATGTGCGCTTGAGAAGAATGTGTAGTCAGCTGTTTTTGGGTGGAGTGCTCTGTATATATCTACTAGGTCCATCTCGTCCAGTTTTTCATTTAAGTCTAATATTTCTTTATTAACTTTTTGTCTGGATGATCTATCCATTGCTGTAAGTGGGGTGTTAAGATCCCCTACTATTATTGTGTTGTTGTTGATTTCTCCTTTTAGGTTTGTTAATAGTTGTTTTATGTAACTTGGTGCTCCTATGTTGGGTGCATATATATTTATAAATGATATGTCTTCTTGATGTAGTGTCCCTTTTATCATTATATAATTCCCTTCTTTGTCTTTCTTAACCTGTTTTATCTTGAAGTCTACTTTGTCTGATATGAGTATGGCAACACCTGCTTTCTTTTGTTTGCCATTAGCTTGGAGTATCGTCTTCCATCCTTTCAATCTGAGCCTGTGCTTGTCTTTAGTGCTAAGATGTGTTTCCTGAAGGCAGCATATTGTTGGGTCTTGCTTTTTAATCTATCCTGCCACTCTGTATCTTTTGATTGGAGAGTTCAATCCATTTACATTTAGGGTAATTATTGATATATGAGGGCTTAATGTTGCTGTTTTGTCACTTATTTTCTGGTTCTTTTGCATTTCCTTTGTTTCTTGTCCCATTTGTTTTGTACTGCCAATTCAGTTTGGTTGTTCTGTCTTATGATTCTTCTAGTTTTATCTTTGTTTATCATATGTGGTTTTGCTTTGATTATTTGTTTAGTGGTTACCTTGAGGTTTGGGCAAAAAATCTTGTGTATGAGATAGTCCATTATCTGATAGCCTCCTATTTCCTTATACTAAATCAATTCAGTCACTTTCCTCTTCCCCTTCTAAGTTGCTCTTGTCTTACCTTATTCTATCTTGTGTTGTGGCTGTGTGTTTACAGTGATGAGGTTAAATTTATTTTTGGTGAATTTCTACTTTTGATCTTTTAGTTTAGTATTTAAGTGGTTGCTAACCTATTCCGGTAAAGATTTACTATTTCTCTGATTTTGTCTACCTACTTTTCTCCTTCCTCCAAGTTTTGTGTTCCCTTTCTCTTCTTTTTTCCAGGCCTGAAGGCCTTCTTGAGTATTTCTTGTAGTGGGGGTCTCGTGGCCATGAACTCACTTAGCTTTTGTTTATCTGGGATTGTTACTATTTCTCCATCATATTTGAAGGATATTTTTGCTGGATAGAGTATTCTTGGCTGAAAGTTTTTGTCTTTCAGTATTTTGAATATATCATTCCAGTCTCTTCTAGCCTGAAATGTTTCTGTTGAGAAATCCGCTGAGAGACTGATGGGAGTTCCTTTGTACGTTATTTTTTGTTTTTGTCTAGCTGCCCTTAATATTGTTTCTTTGTCGTTGACCCTGGCTAGCCTTACCACTAGGTGTTGTGGTGAAGGCCTTTGTCTGTTAATATATATAGGTGTCCTGTTGGCTTCGCTTACTGGTATTTCCTGCTCCTTCCCCAGATTAGGAAATTTTCAGCTATTATTTCCTTGAATAGGCTCTCTGTTCCTCTTTCCCTCTCCTCTCCCTCAGGAATACCTATAATTCTTATGTTACATTTTCTAATAGAGTCAGATATTTCTCGGAGTTTTTCTTCATTTCTTTTTGGTCTTAGTTCTCTCTCTTCTTCCATCTGGAGTATATCTGTATTCCTATCCTCTAAAGTACTAATTCTTTCCTCCACATTGTCAGCTCTGTTCTTTAAAGATTCCAGATTCTCCTTTATCTCCTCCATTGTGTTCTTCATCTCCATCAGCACTGATTGGTTTTTCTTTATGATTTCAATCTCTTTTGTGAAGAAACTCCTAATCTCATTGACTTGTTTGTCTGTGTTGTCTCGTATTTCGTTGAGTGTTTTTATGATAGCTATTTTGAAATCTCTGTCATTTAGTTTATGGATTTCTGTGTCTTCGGGGTTGATTTCTGGGTGCTTGTCATTTTGTTTCTGGTCTGGTGATTTCATATATTTTTGCATTGTGGTTCCTGTGTTGGTTTTGTTTTTCCTCATCCTGGAAGTCTCTGGTTGCAATTTCCACCTGCCACCACTGTCTGGTGGTAAAGGGCTGTGTAGTCTAATTCCCCTGCTCTCTGCCCCGGTTTTTCTGCTGCGATCCACAGTTTTGTTTTGTTTTTTACCGCTGCGATCCACGGGTCCAGTCGTTTGATCAGGTCTGCCTCAGATCGCTAGGTCTGGTCTGGTCGAGCTGCAGACTCCGGGTTGCAGGGAGGGGGGAGCACACTCTTTTGCCCTCTGGGTCCCTGACGTTTGAGGCTTCTCGTTTGCCCCTCTTTATCCGCTCTCTGGGGTGCTCAGATGTTGATGGTAGCCCTGTGGCTCCTCTGAGTGCTCTGTGCAGGAGTTTCCCACTGGCTGAGAGAGTCCAAAGAGCCACGGTTTCCCCGCCGAGGGCCGCCCCTCCCCCCTCTCTGGGAACCGCACAGACCGGGATCGCTGATCTGATGGGGAGGGAGCAGAGTTCTCCTTACATCTCCCCACTTCCTCCGGGGGCCCAGTACGTTCAGCTCTCAGATGTGCGGCTGTGTGGATCCCTCCGCTCTAGGTTTTCACTGTCTGGGATTCCGTTGTTGGTCTGTGGTTGTTGCTTTTGTTGTATCTTGTGGGGGAAGAGTTCACGGGAAAGCTCACTCCGCCATGATGCTGATGTCACTCTCAACAATATATATTAAATAAGGTGACTTTAAAGAGAAACACACAGAGAAAAAGGTTATGTATTGATCAGTTGAAGAAAATTTGGCTAAGGTTTGCAGGAACCTAACCCTGCATTTCCTGTAGGAGCAGTGGGTCATATTCACTGATTCAGTGTTCACAGTGACTTTGTAGAATGTCACACTGTGCATAACGAGAACTGACTGTATCTTATATAATCTTCACATACTCCTTTATAATAGGTAGGGTAGGGAACATGGTGTCCACATTCTACGGGCTATTACAGACCTTATGAACCAAGTAGAGAATTTAAAAAGTCTTGTGTTCAGCATAAGAGCCATGAGATTTGGACAAAGAAGATCTATGATGAACTAATGTTTAAAGAAAAATTACCTGGCAAGAGACTGTAGTTTTGAGAGGAAGATGGAGAACTGAGCCAGAAAGAAGGACCAGTTGTTAAACTCTCCAAGTATTCCCATTGCTTGGTGAGGAGATTCGGAGCTAAGGTGCTGATGTGATAAAGGAGAAGTAGCAGCCAAGGGATGAAATAATGGATTTGGTAACCATATATAGGGTGTAAGTTAAGCTGTGGTTCTCAAAGTGGGGTCCCTGGACCAGCAGCATGAGCATCACCTGGGAACTGGGAAGAAAAGCAAATTGTCAGGTGCTGCTGCAGATCTGCTGAACTGGAAATTCTGGGGTGGGTCCTGGCAATCTGGGTTTCAACAAGGCTTCCAGGTGCTTCTGGTGCCCATCAAGTTTATGAGCCAATGAAATAGAAAAATGATTCCAACACATCACCATGCCCAGGTAAGCCACAGGGCAGGGAGGGGTATTTTTTGGAGGATAAGACACATTTTAAATTTTAGGAAAAAGTAATGCAGTGTCTGTTTCATCATGAGGATTCCAAAGATTCCATTTTAGCTCTCTGCATGTGAAGCTTTTTTTTCCACAATATGTTTTCCTTTAGAGAGACCTTGGTACGTTATTTACCACTTACCACATGTTCTGAGAGTCCCTCATTTCTTGAAATCCCCTTTCAGACGTCAAAATGTACTTTATTTTTTTGCACAATCTCCTCTATTTAAAATCTGGAATTCTCTTCCTATAGGATCATGTATAGCACATACAGCCTTACTGTCAATTTGGAATGCCATTGGTTTCTTCCAAAAGCTTAGAATGTTTTAGAATTTAGAACCTGATGAATAGAGAATTTACATGCTTCTGTGTAGGATTCATATTTTTCAGATGTCCAGAGTTATCCCAACTTGCCAGTAATGTGGCCTTAAGATTTACCAGAACTTGAAAATCTGAATATAGTAGAAAATGAATTATATCTGTAATATTAACATTTACAAAATAAATGATTACAATGCTAACGTACCAATAAGCACTTTCTGTATTCTAGGCTCTGAAAGTATCTTGCTTACATAATATACCTGATAAATTTTCAAAGATGAGCCAATTAACTTTTCAGCAAATGCTTTACTTGAGTGTGTCTTGGCTTTCGTTTTGACAGTTGTAGCCTTAATGTCACAGTAATGTTTTCTTTTTCTGGGAATCAGATAATCTTCTATTTGGTGAACACTTTAATTTTTAATGGTCACTTGTATTTTGTGATATGCACGTGTTCAAATAATCTATAAGAACTAACCATTACCACCCACATATAATATTATACAGGAATAGAAGAATTTTGGCTGACTTACTGTCTATAATTGTTCAGCAGACGGTAGACTCTACTACATACAATGATTTAGGGGTTTGAAGCAGTATCTTTAAATACAAATAATCTCAAAAATGCTAATATATAAAGTATATTACTTACAGTGTTAACTAACCAAAATAGTTAAATTTTTTATCTTTCCTCACTTTATAAGGATGCATCCATTATATAGATTCTGTACAAAGCTACAAAGATCACTTTTTTCCTTTTCAAAATTTATTTATTTTAATTTTTAATAGTGGGAACCTTAGTGTTGGTTAAATTGTTGCACAATTACTGGAAATGCTGAGAGTCTTTTGATAAAGTGTAGAAGTCTAAAGATAATGAAATGTACATTTCTCAAATGTCAAGTCCTTTGAGCTTCTGTCTAGTTATACTCTGGAGAGATGGACGATGAAGTACCAGCACAAGACACAAGGGAACAGGCTGCCAACTTGAGGGCTTACCATGGACCACAGAGTGCCTGGCAGACACTTGGAGATTGAATCTGGGCTTTGTCCATGGCTGGGCCCTGAGAGGAGGATTTTGCTTAAATGATCAGAGAATAGACCACCTTTTTTCTCGTTAATAAATAATATTTACCATGTAAATTTCTTTATATATCTCTGAATAAAATAAAATTATAACCCGTATAGAAATCAACTCTTGCTGACAAGCCCCACAGCATTCTTTAGAGAGCTCAACAGAAAATGTCTGAGCTGACTGTGAATTGGTCTTCTCTGAAAGCCAACCAGCCCTTCATTGATAGCCCTGGATAAGCAAGGACAGATAAAATTCTTTGAAGATGTTGAGTTGAATTCAGAACCAAAAATCCTACCTCCAGTTGGCTCCTCTGTGAGAATGGATGGCCGGCCTTATTTCACAGGCTGGGCAGTTGAGGTTTCAGATGAGCTTAATTGCTCTGTTATACAGGGATAGAAAAGGAGGAATGTGACATTGATTCAGTGCTCAGATTTTGCAGGTAAAGATAGGGTCATAGAAGGGAATAAAGAGTTCAGCAAATTGGTTTTTTGTTCTCTACAGAAGTAATTTAAGAAACAGATTGTCTCTCACTCCAACTTCTCTTCCCTGTTGTCTTCTGTAATATGGCTGTAAAAATTCTCTCTTTAAAGATTTCAGTCTTGGGCCAGCACCATGGCTTAGTGGTTAAGTGCGTGCGGTCCCCTACTGACGGCCTGGGTTCGGATCCCAAATGCACACGGATGCACCGCTTCTCTGGCCATGCTGAGGCCGCGTCCCACATACAACAACTCGAAGGATGTGCAAATATGACATACAACTCTCTATTGGGGCTTTCAGGAAAAAAAGAGGAAGATTGGCAATAGATCTTAGCTCATAGCCAGTCTTCCTCAGCAAAAAGAGGAGAATTAGCACAGATGTTAGCTCAGGGCTGATCTTCCTGACACACACACACACACAAATTTCAGTCTTTTTTCTTTCCTGTCTGTTTATTATCATCTTTACGAATGCTTTGATTTCACCATCTTCGTGGCACCACAATGGTAGCCATTGAGATGGTATTACAGATTCAGTTTTGAAATTTTATCATCTTATCATTATTTCCTCTGTCATTTCTTAGTTTTAGTTCTTACTACATCTTATGCTTGAAAATATTTGAAGCTTATAGTGTGTATCAGTTTCTTATTTTCTCAACTTTTGATTATCTAAGTGCCCTCAACTATCACTTTTTTAAAAAAAAGAAGTTAAATACATAAAAGAACATTACACTGTAATAAATTGACCAATTATAAAATTAAGTTCAACCTGAAATCCCTCCCCACTTAACAGAGACCATCTTTCATAATTCACCATGCTTTAGTTTGGGCAGGGTCAGTTTATCAATGATTTTTGGATGTTTTAAACGACACGAGATGAATACAATATGATAAAATTGTTAATCTTGCAGAAGTTGTAGAATTTACTGATGGTTAGAGAAGTTGATGGTGGAGAACCTGAATCATATGAAAAGTAGTTGGTTAATTAGCACCTGACAGAGTTTGTTAATTTGTTAAAGATGATGATAAGACATACGTGCTGAAAAGATAACTTTGCATATCAGAATATTGTCAGAGACCACTGGGAAAATTCATAATGTTCTCAAATACTACAAAAAATGACCATTTTTTCATAAAAGATGTCATACATGATGGCATCAAATACTTATGTCAGAAAATTTACAATGAAGAAAATTAACACTTGAGTCATTTTAATTCTAACAATGTGTTCATGCTTACTATTAGGTTAAAAACAATTTTTAGAAATCAAGTGATAAATGATGTACTTGCTTAATTTTTAATTATTTTAGGAAAAGACTTTTTCACATTTAAAAAAAATGTTTATTTGTATTTATTTTATGCTGAATTTATTCCTAGGTCCAAAGACTTTTTTTAAATTAACTAAAAACAATTCTTTTCAAACTCTTTCAAAAAGTTGAAGAGGATAGAATACTTCTAAAGTCATCCTATGGGGTTAGTACTACCCTGATATCAAAGCCAAAGACACTAAGAGAAAGGAAAACTACAGGTCAATACATTTCATGAATATTGATACAAAAATCCTCAATAAAATAGTAACAAAGCAAATTCAGCAGCATATTAAAAGGATTATACATCATTTTTAAGTGGGATTTATTCCTGGAATACAAGGATGTTTCAGTATATGAAAAGGAATCAATGTAATTAACCACATTAACAGAATGAAGGAAAAAAAGTGATCATCTCAATGAATGCAGAAAAGGCGTTTGACAAAACTAAACATGCTTTCATGTTAAAAACACTAAAAAACCCTCAGAGTAAAGGGAAGCTATTTCAACATAATAAAAGCCATATACAGAAATCCACAGAGAACATCGTATTCAAGGGTGAAAGACTGAAATCTTTTTATCTAAGATCAGGAGAAAGGCAAGAAGGCCCATTTTCACCACTTCTATTCAACATGGTATTAGAAGTTCTAGCAAAAACAATTAGGCAAGAAAAAGAAAGAAATAGCATTCAAATTGGAAAGGAAGTAGTAATATTATATTTGTTTACACATAATATCTTATATGTTGAAACCCCTAAAAATTCCACAAAAAAATTTTAGACCTAATAAATTATGCTAAGTAATGGGACACAAAATTAACCTGCAAAAATTAGTTGTTCTTCTATACATTAATAACAAGTAATCTGAAAAAGAAATTGAAAAACTTTACATTTTTATTTACAATAGCATCAAAAAGAGTAAAATACTTAAGAATCAACTTACTTATGGAGGTAAAAATTCCAATGATTTTTTTTGCAAAAATAGAAAAATCTATCCTAAAATTCATATGGACTCTCAAGGGACCCTGAATAGCCATAACAATCTAGAAAAATGAGAACAAAGTTAGAGAACACACACTTCCTGATTTCAAAACTTTCTACAAAGTAATCAAAACAGTGCAGTACTGGCAAAAATACACACAATATACTTATGAAATATTATAGAGAGCCCTGAAATAAAACTTTGCATATATCGTCAAATGATTTTTGACAAGGGTGCAAAGATCATTCATTGGAGAAAGGATAAGTTTTTCAACAAATGGTGCTGGAAAACTGGATACCCACATGCAACAGAATGATGTTGGACCCTTACCTTACACCATATACAAAAATTAACTCAAAATAGATCCAAGATATAAATGTTAGAGTTGAAGCTATAAAATACTTAGAAGAAAACACAGGGTAAAAGCTGCATGTCATTGGGTCCAAATGCCATTGCCAACAATGATTTCTTTACTATGACACCAAAGACATAAGCAACAAAAAAAATAACAAATTGGACTTCATCAAAATGAAACGTTTCCTGTATCACAAAATACTTGCAACAGAGTAAAAAGGCAATGGTTGAAAAGATTTTCAAATCACATAACTAATAAGGGATTAATATCTAACATATATAAAGAACTCCTACAACTCAACAATAAAAAAAAACAATTTAAAAATGCACAAAGGACTTGAATAGACATTTCTCCAAACAAAATATAAAATGGCCAGTAAACACATGAAAAGATGTTCAACATCACTCAGTATCAGGAAAATGCAAAATAAAACCACAATGAGATACATGTTCACACCCATTAGCATAGTTACTATCACAAAATCAGAAAATAACATGTGTTGGCAATGATGTTGAGAAATTAGAACGCTTGTGCAATGAAGGTGAGAACACAAAACTGGAAAACAGTATGTCAGTTCCTTCAAAAATTAAAACTAGAATTCACCATATGATCTAGCAATTCCAATTATGGGTTCTGAAATAATAGAAAATACATTTATCAATCTCTGCCTCCAGTTCCTGGCACAGAGCTCCTAAAACTTTGTAATTTCCTAAATGATAAGAACACTAGGAGCAACTCTTATTCTAATATTTGTCTTTGACACCATCCCTGACACAGAGACCCTAAAACCCTTGTAATTCCCTTTTTTTTTTTAGGAAGATCAGCCCTGAGCTAACATCCGTGATAATCCTCCTCATTTTGCTCAGGAAGACCGGCTCTGAGCTAACATCTATTGCCAATCGTCCTCCTTTGTTCTCCTCAAAGCCACAGTAGATAGTTGTATGTCATACTTGCATATCCTTCTAGTTGATGTATGTGGAATGTGGCCTTAGCATGGCCGGAGAAGCTGTGCATCAGTGCACGCCCGGGATCCAAACCTGGGCCACCAGTAGCAGAGCGTGTGCACTTAACTGCTAAGCCATGGGGCCGACCTCCTTGTAATTTTCTAATTGATAAGAACACTAGGAGAAGCTTTTTTTCTATTGAGGCAACTCTGGGTGTGCTTCTGGATGGCTCCTGGATGGGGGCTGGTCACCAGGAAGACCAAGCCCTGATTAGAAGCTTCGAATTTTTAGCCCTACCCCTTATCTTGCAGAGAGGGGAGGGGGGCTGGAATCTGAGTTAATAATTAATCATGTCTACTTGACAGAGTCCCCATTAAAATCCCAATAGAAGGAGGTTCAGAGAGGTTTCAAGTTGGCAATGACAAGGAGTGCTTGGAGTGTGGTGCACTTGGATATGGCATGAAAGCTTTGTGCCCCTTCTCACATACCTTTCCCTATGCACCACTTCCAACAGGCTGTTCTTGAGTCATATCCTTTTATAATAAACTGGTGAGCTAGTAAATGTTTCTCTGAGTTTTGTCAGCCACTCTGGTAAATTAATCAAACCCAATGAGGAGGATGTGGGAACCTCTGGTTTATAGCCAGTCAGTCAGAAGTACAGGTACCAGCCTGGGCTTGTAACTGGCATCTGAAGTTGAGGTGAGGTAGGGTGGGTGTGCAGTCTTACAGGACTAAGCCCTCAACCTTTGGAATCTGATGTATCTCTGGGTTGACAGCATCAAATTGTGTTGAATTATCTGACGACGAGCTGGTATTCCAAGAATTGCTTGTTGGAGGTGTGGGGAACCCTCCCACGTGTGAAAAAATGAATCTCAGAACACCATTTATGGGCATACACCCAAAATGATTGAATGCAGAGGTAGAAATACATAAAAGTACACCCGTGTTCTTAACAGCATTATTCAAAATAACCAGAAGCTGGAAGCAAACCAGATGTCCATCAACAGATGAAATAACAAAAAAAAAGTAGTGTATACACACAGTGGAATACCATTCACCCTTAAAAAGGAAGAAATTCTGACACATTTTATGACAAGGAAGAACCTTGAGGACTTTATGCTAAGTGAAATAAAGCCATTCACAAAAGGAAAAATACTGTATGATTCCACTCATATAAGGTACTTAGAGTACTCAAATTCATAGGAATAGAAAGGAGAATGGTGTTTCCCAAGGGCAAGAGGGAGGGATAACAGGGAGTTGTTGCTTAATGAGCACAGTTTCAGTGCAAGGTGAAAATAGTTCTGTGGATGGTTGGAGGTTATGGCTACACAATAATGTGAATGTACTGCATGTCACTGAACTGTACATTTAAAAATGGTTAAAATGGTCAATTTTAGGTTATGCATATTTTATCACCATTTAAAAAATTAAGTATTTTCAACAAATGAACAAACACTAACTACATACAATAGCATAGATCAATATCACAACCAAAATGCTGCATAAAAGAAATTATATTCAAAAGGCTATAGATTTTTTAATTCCATTTATATAAAATCTAAAAAAGAAACAAAACCGAGGTCTGGCTTCCAGTAAGGGTGGAGTGGCTTGTTGAACTAACACTCTCACAGATAACAATGATAAAATCTGAATACATATTATATGTATTTATATAGAATCATGTATTTATATGTAATATACATATAATAAGTGTGTATATGTGTGTATGTATAAATGTCTTCCGAAAGCAAGCAGAACTGACAGAGAATCTTCACTTAAATGATGGGAATTGTACCAGGAGATATTTGCAAGCTTGAGTCATTTGCCTCAAAGCATTCCAAAATCTGTACATGGCCCAGACACGGGAAAAACTACAGTCTCGCTTGTAATGTTAGAGGATGTATTTTGGGGCTGAGAGAGTAGCTGGAAAGTTAAGGGAGAAATTCTGGAAGGGATGGAGACACACAGAGGAAAATCTCAAAATATGTATGTAAGTCTCCCCCACACACACCAAATTGGCAGATCTTTGAACAACACACATGCAAGGTAGACCCCAGAGGGCTTAGTGTAAAAACAGCAGTTAGTAGATGAAAGAACTGAATGAGGATTTCAGCTATGCTCACTGTAAAGGAGAGAAGATTGGAGTTTCAGTCCAGGCAAGTTAACTCCCTGCTAGAAAAATAACAACACTCTTCAAAGGAATACAATAGAATCCAGAGTCTCTATAACTATCATTCATGGTTTCCAGTACACAGTTTAATTTTTTTTTAATTTATTTTTCCCCCAAAGCCCCAGTAGATAGTTGTGGGTTATAGCTGCATGTCCTTCTAGTTGCTGTATGAGGGACGCGGCCTCAGCATGGCTGGAGAAGCAATGCTTCGGTGCGCGCCTGGGATCCGAACCCAGGCCGCCAGTAGCAGAGCACGCACACTTAACCGCTAAGCCACGAGGCCAGCCCTCCAGTACACAGTTTAAAAAATCATGAGATTTGAAGAGATGGGAAAATGTAATCCATATATGACCAAAAGCAGAGAGTAGAAACTCTCCCCAAGGTGTTGCAATTAGCTGACAAGGATAAGATAGTAGCTATTATAAAGACGATCAAGGTGGTATGAAAAATATTCTCATAATGAATGAACATATCAGGAAACTCAGCAGAGAAATGGAAATTACAAAAAAGAACCAAATAGGAAGATTAAATAAAAAAAATACTTTTGAGGTTACATGTACATTAGAAACAGTAGAAGAGGGCCGGCCCTGAGGCTTTACAGTTAAGTGTGCACGCTCCACTGCTGGCGGCCCCGGGTTCGGATCCCGGGCACACACCGATGCACTGCTTCTCTGGCCATGCTGAGGCTGCGTCCCACATACAGCAAATAGAAGGTTGTGCAGCTATGACATAGAACTATCTACTGGGGCTTTGGGGTGAAAAATAAATAAATAAATAAAATTAAAAATAAAAAGGAACAGTAGAAGAGACATGAAGATACAGCAATAGAAATTATCCAGTCTGAACAAAAGAATGTAAAAATTTTGAAGAAAAATGAACAAAGCCTTATCTGTGAGATGATGGAGTCCCCAGCCGAGAGGGGAGAGACAGAAAAATTAAAAGAGGCAAAAAGGCAAATCAATAAGTAATAGCATAAAACTTCCAAAATTTGGTGGAAAATCTAAAATTTTAGATCCAAGGAAGTCAGCAAACCCAGAAAATAAAATACAAATTAAAACCATACCTGGGCACATGATAGTCAAGCTGCTAATATCCAAAGATAAAAACAAAATCTTGAAAGCAGTCAGGGAAATACATATATACAGGGGAAGACATTACATACAGGGAGAAATAATGTCAATGATGGATGATATATTATCAAAAACAAAAGAGATAAATCAACAACAAAATGACATCCTTCAAGTGCAGAAAGAAAACCCAAAAGTCAACACAGGATTCTATATTTAGCAGATCTCACTTTCAAAAAGGAGGCAGAAGCCACAATAATATTCTGCACACCTATTAAGTGGCTGAAATAAAAAATAAAATTGCAAATATCAAGTCCTGGTGAGGACAAGGAGCAACTAGAACTGGGAATGCAACATGATAGTTGCATTCGGATAACGGTTTAGCAGGTTCTTATAAAGTTAAATATACACTTATTATATGACTCAGATATCCCACTCCTAGGCATTTACTCAAGCAAATTGAAAACTAATGTTTAAACAAAATCTTTGTGT
The DNA here is from genome assembly GCF_020826845.1 of Diceros bicornis minor. Lineage (NCBI taxonomy): Eukaryota > Metazoa > Chordata > Mammalia > Perissodactyla > Rhinocerotidae > Diceros > Diceros bicornis. Next base: position 1,957,187 of record NW_026690902.1, on the reverse strand, counting down.
GAATCTTCATAACCACGTTATTCATAATTGCCACAAGCTGGAAGTAAACTAAATGTCCTTCATCAGGTGAATGGAGAAAGAAACTGTGGTGAATTGGGACATTAGAATACTACTTGGCAATAAAAAGAATAAACTCTTGATTCACACAACAACATGGATGAATCTTGGCTGCATTTCTTTAAGTGAAGGAAGCTCGATTCAAAAGGCTGTACAGTATGTGGTCTCATTTGTATGACTTTCTAGAAAAGTCAGCATTACAGAGATGAAAAATGATCAGTGGTCGCCAAGGGATGGAATGGGGGAAGGGGTTGACTACACAGGGACAGTATGAGAGAATTTTGGGGAGTGAAAAAAACAGCTCTGTATGCTACTGTGGAGGTGGATACATGACCATAAAGTTGTCAAAACCCACAGAACTGTACACTACAAAGAGTGAATTTTACTCTGCAAATTTTAAAAATCAATCAGGATGCTGGGGAACTCAGATGAAATGCAGTGACAAATGAATCTCACTGTATTACCAGCATGTGACATAGCCACACATAATGGGTGGGGATGAAAGGTCCTGACTTAAGTTACTTTGGAAGACAGTGTTTTGATGGGATACTGTAAAACTAAAGTACTGTACACAAACACTGTACTCTAGGTGGTATATTTGTTTTTCATAAGGGTATGGATTAGCAATTCTGAAACTAGTTGGCACATTAGGAAATATATTGTAGCTAACTGGAGTTAAGTTTCTCACTGTTGGGGAAAGAAGTTAAAAATAAACAAAAGGAGAATGCTAGAATAAACTCTGTGGTGCTGGATAGGAGTTGGAAGTATCAGTATGAATCCATGTCACTTCTAATATATCTATCCAGATAGATGGGTAGATTTATAGATCAATAGATAGATGTGTATACCTGAGTTTATATTCATACATACATTTCCAGGCTCTGCTGAGAGGGTCCAGAAGCAGTGACACGCTAGTATCAATGAGCACACTTAGCTCCCAGATCTTGGTTTCTAAATATCATTCTCCAATAAAAAGAACCAGGTTTTTTTGGAGAAATGGCTAATTCTAGGGTCTGAGATGGAAAATACAATATGAGCCTGGACCATCTTGTAGTGCCAGAAAATAGGAAAGTGCTTTAAACAAAACACAGCAAATGATGAGATGTGTCAAAAGGAATCAATCTGAAAGACTTCTCAATGGCTCAAGCTGGAAAACTGTGAGCAACATAATAAATAATGGTAGCGTTGGATTATTACACAGAAAATAAAATAAATATCCATGAGTCTATACTGACATAAAATAAATCAGGGAAGAAAGAAAGAGGAATAAAAAAGAATAAGAGAAAGAAAGGAAGAAGGAAGGGAGAGGGAGGGAGGGAATCTTCCTCACAGAATTCCAAATAATAAATGTGGCTGGATAGAATGAAATAGAAAATCGCCACTAGAACACCACAGTAATAATTATTGTGGGTAAGGCTGACTGATGAATGCAAAAACTGTGGGTGAAACTTAAAAAAAATAAATACATTTTCAAAGCCTCAAATCATCTGCCTCAAAATACATAACTTTTTTATGTTAATTAATTTAAAAGACCTATGACTATTGAAAGCAAAAATTAAAACACTGTATTGTGGGATTTATAACAAGGGAAGATGTAAAATTTATGACACAATAGCACAAAGGACAGACAGAGGTAAATGGAACTGTTCTGTAGCAAGTTTTCTATATTTTACATTGATTAAACTGGTGCACTATTAAGTCTAGGTAGGCTGTGATATGTTAAAGATGCATATTGTAATCTGGACCAACCACTAAAAAATGCAAAGGTGTGTCACTTAAATGCTAATAAAGGAATTAAACAGCATACCAAAAAACGTTTGTACAAGACTGTTCACAGGAGATGACCTGCACGTGCCCAGGAGGAAGATGAGCCCACTGCGGCGCATCCACAGAGCAGAACTCCCTCAGCCATGCCAAGGAGCAAACACTGACACACACATGCTGGGAGAGACTCATCAACCTCGTGCCAAGGGAAGCAAGCTGGACAGAAAACAATACACGTGGGATGATTTCAGCCAAGATGAACCTATGCTGAAAAAACCAGATCAGTGGTTGCCTCGGGGGGAGGAAAAAATTGCCTAGGAAGGAACAAGAAGGGGTTTTCTGGGGGTGATGGAAATATCCTATTTTTAAAGGGGTGAAGGTTATATGGGCATGTTTATTTGCCAAAAATGTAAGGTTGAGATTTGTGCCTTTCAGTGTGCGTACTTCTTACCCCCCCCCACACACACAAAGGACTAAAAGAATAATAAAGTGAGGTGGGAATGGGATGGAGTGTGGAAGAAACAAAAATGGCAGATGATTAGTAGTTGTTAAAGCTGGGTGACGAGCCTACTATGCTGTTTTGTTTATTTTGTATATTGTTTAAATTGTTCTGTAATAAAACACTTGTATAACAAGACAAACTCCATATATAATGTTTGCAGGTAAGATGTCAGTTACCTTTGGGGAGGAAGGAGGGAAAAAGTGATTGTCGGGACCTAAGTGAAGCTGGTGCTAGTTCTTGGTCACACAAGTGTGTTCACTTTGTAATAATTCTTTGAGGTTTACATGGATGACTTCGGCGTATATTTCTATACACATGTTATACATCAATAAACATTTTCAATCTGGCATATTTGCAAAAAGATCCTAACTCAATATCTCAGAATAACAGCAGTGTTTTTTTTTTAAAGTGGAACACGTTCACTCATGATATAATCAGATGGATTTTAATACTCCCAAGTATCTAGTAATTCCCTCACCCTTGAGTGGCCTCCCTGGGTTGTTCCATTTTTGTCTCAATTTGGCAAGTGGCATGGCTTTGAGTGTTTATAATGAGTATGGGCCCTTAAGGTGTGTGGGTTCCAAAGGGAGGATCTCTGTAGCAACCTTGATCACGGGGTCCAGAGGGAGGATCATGGCAGACTGGATGGATGGAGGGGATGGTAGGACAGATGGCCTTGAAAAGGCAAATTCCAGGATCCCATGCACCCGGTATTTCCATTTTAGATATTGAATTTACATTTCAAATACTGGCCAGGGAGCTTCCACCAGGGCTGCAAGCATCCTCAGCAATAGCCAGGCTGGTGAGCCCCACCCCTACCTGAGTACTGGCCTCAAAGGATGCAGCCCAACCACACTGCACGACTTTGGGGAATGGGCAAGGCATGGAGAGATGGCATCGTATAGAGAAGAGTCGTGGTAGAAGGTGGGGTGTAGAAACAGTGGGGCGTGGGCCAGGGGTGGAAGGACAGGTGGGAGTTCAGTCCCCTAGCTGTGCATGCTTGGTGCTTTTGTCTCTTAACCATTCCCAGCTGGGAGCTTGCAGGACTGCAAGACTACAACTCCTAAGATGCTCTGGGCATGGGGCGGTGCCTAGCTCTGGGGGGAGGGGCAGGGCTGTGAAGGCTTGCCTGAGGGACAAACCGCCTTTGACTCAGGACTCTGGTCCTGTACCCGCTCCAACTGGACTGAGTCCCAGAGGGATGTGACGGGACGAGAGGGACCAGGGAGTTAGGAGGGTGTGGCAGCTGCATGGGCAGCCATGGGCCTGCAGCGTGCAAGTGCTTTTGTCCAAAATTGAAGCTGGACTCGTGCCTCTTCCCCGCCGCCTCCCTGCATTGCTTGATTCCTCCTCCCCACAGTGTGCCTGTGTGTCTTTCCACAACCTCCTAGCTAGTCCAGGGCCAGGTGCTTCTCTAAACTGCTTATGGGAACTGGTTTGACATCCTAGAAACGTTCCAGTTTGCCTGCTGCCCTCTGCCTTCTCCAGCCAAAGTGCCATCATTTCATCAGCTTTTGGGAGACATTCGCCCTTGTGGCCCATCTTGCAAGCACAACTTAAGAGTTTGCAGGGTGGTAACACTGGCTGTTGCTTGCCTTTTTCGCAGATGTGGAAGTTGAGGCATCTGTGAGGTTAATCACTGGTTTCCCCAGGATCCGCTAAGAGCAGAGGAGAACAAATCAATTTCCAGGCAAGTATCTAGTAGGCCGTTTTCACAATCCCATTCCAGTGCAGAGGCCTCCGAAACAACATCATTAGATGAGAATAGCTTAAGTATTTTGCCCTTTAGATTGATCACCTAATCTCAGCTCAGGCCTGAGTGGCCAGTCTCTCAGGGACATGGGTGGTGATTCTGATCCCTCAGGAAGAGACCGGTGGTCCAGCTTTGGGAGAGGGATGTTCATGGTCGACAGCACCTGGGCAGCATTTGAAACCCGTCAGCTTTAACATCTCTGTTTTGGATTCAGGCAAGGTTCCGGGATAAACACGCCTTGGGATAGTCAGATGTACCGTATTCTTTAAAAATTGATTACATCAGTGAAAAGAACAGAACATAAAATATCCTGCTCTTTTGCAAAAGATAAAATGCAAGCAAGACTTTCTTGTTAATTTTTTTCTGCTCATTCTCTTGGCTGTACTGTATGCTTGAATGCAGAAACAAAAAACTTGAATTGCCATATTCTCTTTTCCTGAGATTGGTAAATTAACTTAAAAGTCTTATTGAAACCTGTGGAGGAATGATTAGCAATTTTTCTGATTTATGTCATCCTTAAAAGTCTGAGAATTGATCTAAATGAAAACAAGTCCTTGTTTATATTATACACCGCAATAGGTTACATTTCCAATTCCTGAATGTGGAATATTATCAAAACAACTGGCAAACCTGGTCTTGGAAACTAGACCCTGTCACTTTGTCAAGAATTTGCCTATTTATGAATTAATGACACATGAATTCTTCAACATTTTTGTAAAGAATGGATGAGAATCTCTGCAGTGTGTCTGAATGTGGCAAGACGGCGAATTCTCGTCAGACCACATCCTCGGGTTCTTCTCTCATGTTCAACAGGCCCAGGTGATAGTCCGTGTTGTCAGGTGCAGCGCCGCTCCCCAGCCCCCGGTGTTCCATCCTACTCTGGCCTGTGACCTCTTCAGGGGGTTCTGATGACACTCGTCCACAAGTGTTAGAAGGAGACATTGTAACGTGAGGCTATTCCTCATCTTGAAAGAAAGATTAATTGAGAGGAAAGTCTCTGAGTCTGTGTGCTCCGATGCACTGCTGTTGGGGTGTGGCTGCAGTGATCACTGTGCTCCCAGCAGTCCCCACAATAGCTGCCTCAGACATTTGATCTCCTGGTGCAACCACAGCAGCTGTTGACAGAGCTGGGCGCTCGTCGTGGTTAAGTGGCTTCCGTCAGATTTTGTGGCTCTGACCCTCCTTTTTTCAGCCCCTTCCCATTCCTAACTGCTATATTGATTGCTTTGTAGTTGTTTCCTAGGAGCCACTGTGTGTAACTAGATTTCACAGTGTCTTTAGGGACCCACCCTCACTACACGAGTCACTGTACAACAGCCACTTATCCTGGTGTAACCCATGTTCGTCCTCTAAAGTGGAGCTGTGAAGAACCCTGCTTACTCGCAGCTCCTCTCATTCTCATGCTGCTGGGGCTGCTTATGAAGCTGGGCATCTCATCTTTGGTCTCATCACATTATTCTTTTCATCGATTTTTCTGAAGTTGGATACGACTTTGTTAATAATGTGACACTGGCTGTCACAGGCACTTCTATGTATCTTCCCCAACAGCTCTGTGAAGTAGTCCTGTGACCCCCATTTTACAGGGAGGACACTGAGGCTCAGAGAGGTCGAGTAGCTTCCTTCACACAATTCTTGGTGCATTTTGAGTCTCCACCTGGAACTCCGCCTCTCAGGTGTGTGCACTTAGTTGGTGTTCCACTTTGTGCCTCTCTGCCAGCCTCCTCAAAGGCACATGCCCCATCCTGAGTCCATTGTCTGCTAGTTGGCAGTCACCCTGCACAAACAGGCCCTGGGTGGGGAGTGGACTAGCAGGGCGTGGTCCTCAGGCTTACCCTGGGCAGGTTCTAGGTGTATTGCAATAGCTGGAGCAGTGGAAGATACTGACCATCACTCATCTGCAAGGTTTCTTATGTAGAAATACTTCACTGACTTTTTGCAGGTGTCATGTCTTTTTGTCTTCATTGCTCCTCTGGGCTTTCTCCTACAGTCCCTGCTGTGCAGTAACATACAGTACAGAGACTGGCGAACATAATACTGTTGCCCTGCACCAAACAGTCACCATCACTCATTTTTCTAATTATGAAAGAATTACATACTTTGTAAAAAAAGTCAAATTACACAGATCTATGTAGAGTAAAATGAAACCATCCCCTTCCATCCCCTTCCCTGCAAACTCACTCCCCTACTCAGAAGGAACTATTGTTAAGAGGTGGCAGCTTATTCTTCTGGACATTTCCTATGAATTTATGAATACACATAAAGAATTTTTTAACAAAAATATATTACATAACTACATTGTTTTGCAACTAGCTGTTTCCCAAAACATATATCATAGACGTCTCTCCTTATCAGTGCCTGTCACTCTAACTTAGCTTTTTAGAAATTTTAGTGCTACTCCAAAGACCAGGAATACCACGATCTGTTTATTTCTTCTTTGATGGAGATGGGGTTATTTCCAGTTTCACTATTATACATAATGCTGCAGTAAGATCCTTGTATGGAATTTATTACACAGCTATTCAACTGCTCAATTTGCTTTGTTCCCTTTTAGTCAGAGACTATGATATATTTGTAACAATTTTATGTGAATTATTTTATAGGGAAATTAATTTTATCTCTGAATCAAGACAGTTATGGGGAAACTGGACTTCAAGGTCATCCATCTCAGTATTCTGGAGAAAAATCCTGAAACTCAGAAGATATTATGCTTGCTGCATCACATTCTAACAAGTCATGTTAACAATTTAAAGTTGAATGTTTGGGCAGGCCCGATGGCGCAAGCAGTTAAGTGCACGTGCTCCGCTGTGGCGGCCTGGGGTTTGTGGCAGCCCAAGGTTCGTGGGTTCGGATCCTGGGCACTCACCGATGCACTGCTTGTCAAACCATGATGTGGCAGCGTCCCATATAAAGTGGAGGAAGATGGGCATGGATGTTAGCCCACGGCCAGTCTTCCTCAGCAAAAAGAGGATGATTGGCAGATGTTAGCTCAGGGCCGGTCTTCCTCACAAAGCAAAAATAAAAAACAAAATAAATAAAGTTGAATGTTAGTATAGCCTCTACAGTCTTTGTTCAGAAGAAGGATGGCTTTTTCTTGTCTTGAAAACTTCTCACTCCAGGGGCTCTCATTTGGGCTTCAGAGAGGATAAGATGTTGGTCTTGTATCTGTTTCTCTTCAGCTGTAGGCTGCATCATCTAAAGATCATAGAATTGAACATGGTCCAATCTGTATATATGATTTGGGTCAAAAATTCAAAGTAATGAACCCAAGATAGGAATCTATAACTTTGGTTCATTTTTAAAGATTTTTATTTATTTATTTTTTTCCCCAAAAGCCCCAGTAGATAGTTGTATGTTATAGCTGCACATCCTTCTAGTTGCTGTATGTGGGATGCGGCCTCAGCACGGCCAGAGAAGCGGTGCGTCGGTGCGCACCCGGGATCCGAACCTGGGTCGCCAGCAGTGGAGCTCGAGCACTTAACCACTAAGCCACGGGGCCGGCCCTATTACTTTGGTTCTTAATGAAGAGTTTCCTTAGATATCCTCATGTCTCTGTGATTACTAGTAAAACTCACCTATGGATGAAGAGATGTGGTTCTGCTGGCAATGTCTGGCTTGAACATCCATAGTTAAGGCTGCCACATCCTTAGGTAGATTAGACTTGACCTCTCTACGACCGCTGCCCTTGTTCTTTGACCTGGGAAAAATAAGAATTTTAAAAAACTGTTGTTACTACCACTGAATGGTAGAAATGCCCATTAAAGCGTGAGTTTGATTTGGTAAACCAAAGGGAGTATAAGCAGAACAAAACCTTTAATATCTATGAAATTTCAAAAAGTTCTAATTTTTTTAAATGTAACTCTATTTTTGCAACAATGCAAAATGTATATATATGAATGAAATATCCCTCTGTCCATTTCTTAAGTTGTTCCATTGATTTGATGGATTTATCCTCTAATCAGGATTCCAAGTGTGAAAGAACATCTTGGTATTTCAAAGAAAAGAAGCCATTGATATTTGATTTTCTTTTAGCTTGGCATCCTACAGGTTTGAGAAATAAATTATCATGTAATGATAGAATGATTCTGAAATCTAATTGTTAATTAGAGAGATGTAAGGGATGATTGAATGGTGGTTCATCCCCATGGTCAGGGGTATTGTACAAATGGACATGTAAACACGATTCAGGAAACTGCTTCAGCCCTGTGACATCCCTGAGAACCACAGTGCAGTAAGATCTAGGGGCACAGCCCTTTGCCTCGATCTCCTGGGTTACATGTACATCCAGATGTCTTGACAGTGGCTTCAGAGCAGCTAACTTTTGTCTATTTCTCCCCTTCCTTCTCTCCAGTTTATCTCAAACAGTCCTGACTATCATGTCTCAAAGTAAGACCAATTATAGTTATTTACATGAGCTTCTTGTTCATCACTGAAGAGTAATAATCAGTCATAACATTAAATATCATTTAATCTACCTAAATAAATTGGTTGTACCTTTTAATTGATTAAAACACTAAAGTTGGTTCAGAGTTAGATATTCACCAAGTGTGTTAATCTGCGTACAACTGCCATGTGCCTCATTCCTCTTATTAGTGTATCTTTGGCACATCACAAGATTTTAATGACTCAAATCATCATAAATTAAGATAATGCACTGTCTTTTTGATGACCGGGAAGCACATGGGTCCATTTTGGAAATATGCCCATCTGTCTTTGCTCCCCATGGGAAGTCTCTTGTCACTAGGTCACCAGGTGGCTTGCACAAGCCCAGGTCTGTAATAGCTTGGTGCCTCTCCTTCTATTTGGGGTAGAAATAAAAGAGGTCAGAGAGACTGATTAAAGTTTTGGTTGCATGAAGTCTTCTATGAAGACCATCCATGCATATTGTTCTGGATAGCTCTCTGTTCCTAAGACTACTAGTTATTTTAAGGGCTTGTCAGAAACTGTGAAAGGTCTGATGTTTTACCTTACCTGCAAACCAATAAGTTAGCCTACAATGGTTTTACAGATGCTGGCAAAAGTCACGAGACCCATGGGTCAGAGACAAAGGACTTAATGACACAACAATAGCAGTGGCCATAGTATCAGCATTTGCACCGGTTCACTAAATCTCACTTCCTACAGGGTGATACGCAGTGGGCCAGGGGACATGCAGAGAGATGCAAGATCTCAGAGCCTAAGGAACTCAAATCTTTGATAAAGGGCAGGATGTCTGCTAACGTTTGCCTTGGGGGGGGTGTTATTATTATTACACTGGGCAGTAAGCAAGGCTGTCCTTTGCTCCAGAGAAGGCCACTATTTCTATCTTCCAAGGCTGACAGCTCTACACACATCCTTGAAAAGACAGCCTGGTTTTACTGGCTTTCAAAGATAAGCTTGAATGAGACATCATCATCATTCAGTACTTCTGTTTCCTATATTGAGATTGTGCAAATATGCTCTTTTCTCTGTAAAGTTCACTAACTTTATTCATACATAAGAGATGCTTTTGGTTTCATTTATTAAGTTGAAATTTTCTTATTAGAGAAAATGATGAAACTATTATGGGTTGGATGTGAAAGTATGTTTTTTCAGGAGAAATATGAAAGTAGATCGGTGCTCGTAGAACTTATCCAAAAGGAGCTGATAGCAAATTAAATGATTTTAATTTGAACACTGTTTTGTACAACTTTCTTCCATCTTACATCATCCTCTCTGCTTCCTGTAATTCCCATATTGGAATGGGGCAGTTTCAGGGATTCACTGAACTCATGTACACCATTCAAATGGTTTTGTCTGTTGTGTTTTTTTAATTGAGATAAAGATAAACATTAAATTAGTTTCAGCGGTAGGACATAATGATTCAATGTTTGTATATATGTTGAAATGATCACCACAATAAGTCCAGTTTACATCCGTCCCCATATAGAGTTACAAATTTTTGCTCTTGTGATGAGGACATGGCATATTTCAAGGTGCAGAAGAATCAACAATGATGTCATACTTTTCCATATACAGCTTGATGAATTTGGACATAAGCATACACCCTTGAGACTGTCACCACCTTCAAGGCCACAAACATATCTATCATCTCCCAAAGTTTTCTCTCACCTCCTTTATTACTATTATTCTGTTGTAAGAACTCTTAATATCTACTCTATTAGCAAATGTAACGTATGCAATACAGTCTTGTTATCTGTAGGCACTATGCCGTATCCTAGATTTCCAGAACTTATTTATCTTGATAACTGAAACTGTGTTTCTTTGAACATCAGCTCCCCATTTCTCCATCTCCCCAGCCCCTGGCAACCACCATTCTAACCTCTGCTTGTGTGAGTTTGACTATTTTAGATTCCACAAATAAGGGAATATTTGTCTTTCTCTGTCTGCCTTATTTCACTTAGCAAAATGTCTTTTAGGTGCATTCATGTTGTCAAAAATAGCAGCAATTCCTTCTTTTTTCAATGTTGAAGAATATGCCATTTCTTTATCTATTCATCCATCAGCGACGTTTCGGTTACTTCCATATCTTGGCTATTGTGAATTTGCTGCAATGAACATTAGAGGGCAGATATCTCTTTGAGACACTGATTTCAATTCCTGTGGGTGTATACCAGACGTGGGATTGCTGGATAATAGGCTAGTTTTCATTTTTGGAGGAAATTCCATACTATTTTCCATAATGGCTGTACTAGTTTACATTCCCATGAGGGTTCCTTTTCTCCACATCCTCACCAATATTTGTCATCTTTAGTTTTTTTGATATGCGACATCATAACAGGTGTGAAATGAGAGTTCATTGTGGTTTTGATTTGCATTCCCTGATTTGTGATGCTGAACAACTTTTCATACACCTGCTGGCAACCTGTATGTCTTCACTGGAAAAATTTTACTCTGGTCCCTTGCCCATTTTTTAAATTGATTTGTCTTTTTGTTTTTGAGCCAAACAAAAAAAGAGAACAAAATTTCCAGGCATTATGGGTGCTTCCCAGTTGATGCAGATGGCTTTGTATTTACAGTGGTACCAAAAGATCATGTTTCGTGCTTTTTCTTCTGCTTGTCATAAGTCCAGCAGTAGCTGAGACACGGCAGATAATCGGGATCTTCTGAGTTTGGAGGTTTACAAAATAAATGAGTGGTAAGGAATTATTTATTTTTCCAAGGAAATTATTGTGATCATAGTCCATGGAATCAAGGATTGATAGGTGTAGGAGAAAATTAAGGTGAGAATCGTTGATCTGGCATTACTACTGATCTTGAGGGACAGGTATCTACTGTATGAGTGTTTGAATAAAAATATTAGAGATCAGGAATTTGTAGTGGGTGAATATGTTTTCTGAATTATTTACCTTTGAACATAACCATTTGGATTATATGAACATCTGGGATATGGGAGTAAGTTGCTAACAGGTGGTGTTTGATAATGTCACTATTGATTTAACCTCTCTATGAACACCAAGAGCTCAACGGATTAAGCAAATGAGTAGACAGAAAATACAGAAATGGTAAGATTTGGGATTTAGTAAAGGACTGGTGGTCGACTGTCCTGAGAGGGAGCGCCAGGACTTGTGCGGTTGAGAGTGACAAGGAAAAGAAGAGAATAGACTAACACTCAAACAAAGAGGGCATGTTAACAGGATGGAGGGGGGAAATGATCTGGAGGGGCCTTGAGTTTTGACCTTGAGCTTTCTGTTCTTGATGCAAATCTGCCTGATGACATTCCAGGACACAGTTCAGATATATCCCAAGAGAGTAGAGGGAGGGTGGAAGTACAAAATAGCCAGGATAATTGTCCTAAAAAGGCAAGCCTCCTTTATCATTTGACCCAGTTTCATGATTTGTTTTTATAGGGTAAGAGGAGAAGAAGAATGATAAGTCACGTCTTCACAGAAGAAGCAGCGTAACTGTGGGAACCAGTCCAAACCAAAGCCAGGTTTAAGCATTTCCATTCTTTTGAGGATGTCCAGCGACATATTCAAGAGGCCAGTTACTAGAATCCCATCCTATCCTGGCAATGACTGGTCTCTGAGAGGACAACTTGGACCAGCCCCACCAGATCTGCTGGCCCGAGAGACCGCAAGGACTCCAGGACTGCAGTAGCACGGGACAACATGTAAGTCCTTTCAATCTTGCCAAAACGTTGTAAAAACTTGCACCTAGTCACACAGGTGAATCCCTGCCAGGTGTGCTCGCAGGTGGTCTGCATTCCAGGTCCCATTTCCACTCCTGCTGGTCTTCAGATTTGGCAGAGATGATTCCAGGAACTGATCTGTGAAATCCACAGCTCCACTGTGGAGGTATCAGGAAGGAGGAAAGGGCAGTGAAGAGCACAGGAGCGAGACTGGTGATAGCACTGATGGCAGACAGACTTGCTAGCAAGGCAGAGAAAGTGAGGGTCTAAGAAGGCCATCCTGACAGCAGATGAAATGGAGCAGGCACCTCAGTGAGGTCTCTTGGCAGCATCCCTAATGTTTCCTTGCTTTGAGCTCTTGAAACTTTAAAATATATTGATACTTTTCTTTTATTAAACTCTGCTTTGAGACATATAAAATGTAGACAACAATTTCTTTCTTAGGTGAGAGGTTGAGTTTCAGCTGAGGAGAGAAAGATCTTCCTTTTTCATGCTGTTCTCTCATTTTCCTTTACTATGTATATTATTTATATGTACTTTAAAGTCAGCAGCGAGTTATCAATGTCACGGGATGATTCAGGTTTTCCCCTCACAGTGACAGTAAAACCTACTAAAAATGGATTATTCTTTTTGTATAATATTCCAATAGATTCCAAAATATTATTTGAAACGCACTTTTGTGTCTATGTTCTCAAATTAGATATGTACTTCTAGGTCTCCATTTTTCTGTTCTCTGTTGCATGTTAATTCATAGTTTCATCTAAGGAAATACCAGATTTCCCTCAGTTTTTTAGATCCCTATGTGTTGGAAATTTGATTCATGGAGATGAACATGGCAGTTGGGGGATCATGCTATTATCAAAGGAGATCTTTTCAGCATCAGTAATGCTGGAAGAACCCACTGCTTGTTGGGATTTAATTGTCTATTTGAGGGATCAAGCTTTCACTGTTGGCACTTCTCTTTCTCTTTGGAGGGAAAGTACAGCCTTCCCAGTCTTTCCGTTACCAAATCACTTTCCTGGGTGGCTTGGCCGTGTCAGGAAGGGTTTGGGATGCCGGGAACCAGGATTCATTTTCAGCTTCTGGTTGTCCTGAGAAGACTTCCCTGGCAGAGTGCAGCCTGTGTATCTGGGTGACACTTGCAGCCATCAGAAATGAGGGGATAACTCATAAGTGCCAAGTGATTCATATGGTCCTTGTCTTACAGGGTGATTCCAAGGGATGAGGTTCAAAATGCCACTTGGTAACCATTTGAAAGCTCCTAGTCATGGGGTGGGTTCTCGGTGAGAGCTCAGAGCAGTGTCTGTTCACGACCAGATAGGAAGCATTTCAGTATTTTAATTGGTAAGGCTGTGTTCATGCACGTCCATGGACCATCAGTTCAGTGGCATTCCCTGCTGTATCTCCCCACACCCTTGTCATGCCTCATCTTTGAAAGTTCCAAACAGTGTTCACACCCAAGCAGGTGGTGGTAATGTAACAACAGCACAGGACTGGGGACAAAAACACAAAAACCCAGGGGTGACACAGTTTATGGGCTCGGGCCCAATTGCCCCATTTGGACGAGTTGGTAACACCAACACTTAGTGTGTAAACTGGAGGATTGTCCAAGACCATGGACCTCAGAATGACACAGGCTCAGATGTCACCTTGGACAGCAAGGGACAGTGTGAGGTCACTCACTGGCCAGGATTATGGTTCCTTATACTGGCAAAGTAGAGCTCACCGGGGATCCATAATGTCAAGCGAGGGAGGAGGCTTGGGGCCTTCTGGGGAATTTCTGCTCTAAAGGGAATTGCAGAAGGAAGGCAGGGGTGCTGAAAATCCTAGTTGACAGGGAGCAGTCATGTTTATGGAACAAAGCCCAGCAGTAGCCTTAAAAGCTGGGTCACAAATCTTTCCTCCTGGATACAGAACAAGCAGGAAAAAGAATTCAGAGTCCTGGACAAGGATCACAGCAGGATTCAAATCCAGGTCAGTGGTGAACACGGAGCCCCTAGAGGTGTCTCAGGAGCTAGGTCCTGGCTGTCTTTAGTCCATTTGCAAATGAGCTTCCTTGGGCCTTGTCCTCTCAATGTGCAACTTTTGATCTTTTTACGTTGTTTTCCCCACATAGGGCTGTTGCAATTCCAGAGATTGAACTAGAAAACTAGAAGTTCCTAAAATTTAGTCAAAAGAAATCTCAAAAAGAGAAGCAGAAAACTTTCCCTGTTCCTCAAGAATGTAGAAAGTCAGCCCCTGCCTGTGTTACGACTTTGTCCTGGGTAGTGCTGTTTTAAAGACACCCACATTTCAGTGGTTGTTGCTCTGCCTGTGAAAGTACCTTCAAACTTAAAAACCCAAGAGAATGGGCGGGGGCCATGTCTGCTCCTGGAGGAGCTGAATGATATTGAAATGAACTGGTCTTCGGAATTTGGGTGACCTGGGAGTGTCCCCACTAACCAGGGAAGGGGCTGACCCTTCTTCCAGTGCCAGCTGTCCGACTTCCCAAGGGCACGTTTAGCCCGAAGCTTTACTGAACCCCTAGGAGTCAGTCACCACAGCCCAGACACTCACTCACCCCTAACCCTGATGATGGCGGGTTCTTGTTATCCTTGAGTATTCTGCTGGCCAACTAGGTCTGGGGGTCCAGCTGGCAGGACAGGTTGTAGCTCCAGGACAGAGAGGCACCTGTGAGCTTAAGAGGAGCCACACCTCAGGTGTCCCCCCACTGCCTGCCCAGCAGCTGGAGTCTAGGTGTCCCAGAGGTCGCCATGCAATAAGGCCTGAGGCATAGTGGGGGGCCACGGAGACAGGCTCTGTGGACTGGCCAACAGGGAGAGTCCACCCCTGTCCTCACCCAACTCCTGCCCGGCCTCACCTATCATTCTCGTTGAGCAGCTCCATGTCCTAGAACCAGGCCCCAAATCGCTCCTCGGGCTCTAGGTTGTAATTCTTTGCGGCCACCTGGAGCAGAAGGATCGCCCTCATGACTGGGTATTCCTGGGACCAGAGGGAAGGAGAGGATGCAGATAGGGCCTGGGTGGGGGATGCTTCATGGACCTTGTGGGTGGTGAGGAGTGGGGCAGGGGACCATCCTGGGAACCCTCCTTCCCTCCAGTTCCATCCAGGCTCTACCTGTTCTCAGAATGGGAATAATCAGCCCCTCCTCCAGGATGTTTTCCTTGATGTCATCTTCCCCTCAACCCACCCGCCAATTGGTTGGGTCTCCCACTTCTCTGTTATCAAACTCTTCCACTAAATGTAAGATACAGGGGGTGGAGCCAGGGACTGTTCTGCCCAGAGGGTCTCTGATTTCCTCCTCCTTCCCCTCCCCTGCAGGCAGTGCGGCAGCTGTTCACTTCAGTCCTCTTCTCAGGTTGATCTCATTCCCCTGGACGGCAGAGAGCCAGAGTCCATCAGACAGAGCCCCCTAGACTGACTAGGCCCCTAGGCCCACCCCTTCTCAAGTTGCACTACTGCCAGGTCACCAGAGGGAGCCGGTCATGCACAGAAAGCAGGACTTGGACCTAGGCCGGGCTCTGGGCTCCAGAGAAGCAGGACATGGGGGAGAGGCTGAGGGACCTGGCAGCACAACCCTCTCTGTTGACAGACTTGGAGGCTGAGGCCTCAGGCAGACGGGACTGCTCAGCCACTTATGTGCTGCCTGACTTGGAGGGGTCCGAATACTCTCTCCCTCCATGGGCAGTGTGGGAGAGAGAGGCTGAGTCCAGCTCAGATAAAACCTCATGCAGCTGTGCTGTCAGGCTGCTCTGAGCTTCCCCAGCCTGAGGAACCGGAATGGGTGTCTCAGGTGGAGCCTCTGTCCACTCATCCCTAAGATGGGCCTGATGCCCCAGCTCCCAGGGGTGGCTGAGAGGCTCTTATGACAGGAGATGTGCCAAGTGCTGAGAGCTCAGAGCTCAGTTCGAGAGCTCCCCATCCCAAGGCTCAGGATCCTCGTCCTCCCTGCCTGGTCCTCAGGTGCACCCACCTCGAGATTATCACCCATCAGCAGGTGCAGCATCAGCAGGTGACCAAGGAAAGTGCCAAGATATGGGATGACACTCTGTGACATCGGTGTGTGGGTTGGATGAGTCCTTGCTCTCAAGTCGGCCCCCTGCAGACCCTCCCCAGAAAAGTCCTCACCCTCAGCCTCCTGGCTGACCCCAGGGTTCCCACGGGGAGCAGCCTAGGACCCTTATCAGGCTCCCCTCAACTCCTCTTCCTTTCACAGCCCAAGAACACCACACTCCTCCTCCTCACTTCCCAGGGCCGGCTTCTGGCAAATCACAGGGTGTGTGGTCCCTGGCCCTCCCCACAACAAACCCATCCTGCACCAGCTCTTCCAGGCCCTCCTCCTGGGGCATTCAGGCACTGTGGCACCAAGAGGGAGGGGCATCCTCTATTGATATGAGGGCCTCCAGCTGGGAGGGCAGAGCTCCTCTCCCACAGGCACACTCACCTGTTGCTGCTGCTGCTTCTCCTGCACTCTCTGGAGGCTGATCTGTGGGGGGTCAAACGTGGAGGGTCCCTGCTGCCAGGGTCGAGGAGTGTGTCAGTAAGGTCATAGTCCCCTCACCCCATTTCTCTCCAGCACCACTGGCCTCTGACCCTGGACATCTGACTCCAGGCAACTGGTACCAATAGCACTCCATCCTCCAAGGTTTTGAGATACTAGAACATGCCAAACTCCAACTCTCACTCTGAGTGTGAGCTTGAGATTTGGGCCAGGCCTCCCCGAGCCTGTTTCCTCATCTGGAAGGTGTGAGAACTCCAGCTACCTCACAGGTTCTCCTGAGGACTCAGTGTCACATGACACTGTTCTCGCCCTCACCCTTCCAGGTGGAGCAGGCAGAAAGCTCCCACAGTCCTTTCTTCCCTCTTACCTCATCACCACCCTGTGAGGCCTGCAAGTGAGGTTTAACTGAGGGAGGACTGGCCCCCAAGTTCACTCTCAGCTTTCAGGGTTCAGTTTGGACTGAGAGCCTGAGTTTCTTTCTGTCTGTTGGCCTGGGCAATTTCGTGCTTCTCTCCTCTCTAACGTCTACACTGGGCAGACCAAAAACACTGGTATTTGATTCTTCTATTACAGGGATTCGACAGAGTGAGAGAGAGAGAGAAAGTGATGGAACATGAAAGAGGGAGTAAGAGGAAGTGAGAGACTTTTTTAGTCAAAATTTAGACAATACATCCCATCACTTTGGCTGTTATTATGTTAAGAAGCCAGTTACTAACTACTTAGTGGTTCCACTGGGATGGCTATACCAGGGTGGGGCTTACTGGGTACCACTGTGGAGATTGCCCATCTCATAGGCCAAGATGAGGCCCTTGGGTCGCATTCTCCATTAAACAGGAAACAATTGAATGGTTTTATGCCACAGGATGGCAGTATCTAAATTTCCATTAGTTTCAACACCCTCATGATGCTGACCTGAAAATGAGGCCAAGTTGGAAGCGACTGTTCCAATATCACATTGCTAGTATCCAGGCCTGTTTTGAGTGGTGTTCTGTGCTACCTGTCACCCCTTCTTGTTATTCTTCCGTTTCTAAGTTTGTGCCATAGGTACATGTGACACCAGCCCACAGGGGTAATAGATATTATGTCATATACACGGGGTGACATCCTTAGGAAGTAGATTCTAGCCTGATCCCCATGGTGCAGGTTTAGAGACTGGGGAGGATCTGATAAGTACGGGGACTTTCTCAAGATGAAGAACTGGTAAGAAAAAGGAGGTCTACATTCATCTCTGTCTCCTCAAAGCTAAGACTCGACTTAGGTTTCCAGGGAGCTGTGGCTAGGGCTGTGTAGGCTCCTTGTGTACAGTTCAGGAGATGACATGGGGGAGGAGGGTTAGCAGCCAGGGCACAGGGGGCAGCTCTGAACAAGTCTGATTGAGGTAAGGGGGCCAGGTAAAGGAATCTTGAAAAATGACCTCACTTCCTTGGTCATAGACCTCAACAGATCTTAGAACTCTGGTAACCAGGCACCCACAGCCCTCCATCCAGCTCACTTGACTGGAGACAGTCAACAGGAAAAAATATTTTGTTGTTGTATCCCAACTTTTGGAGGATCTAGGCTCAAAAAAACCCCAAAAGAGAAAGTTTTGGTCGTTGCCGACGTTGGCTCAGCCCTCATCCCCGACGCATCTGGGTGTCTGGCAGGAGGCAGTGAAGGGTAACACGGGGCAGCCCAGGAAAGGCTAGTGCAGGCAAGGACACAACTGTGATCCCACCTGATCAGCCCCACACCCCTTACCATTCACCATGTGTGTGTGTGTCTGTGTGTGTTTGTGTGGAGGGGAGAAGGCAGGGTACGTGGGACAGGTCATTCCTAGGCAGAAGCTGGTTGTTAGGTGTCAGAAGCATGGTGGGCCTGTCATGTTCATAGCCCAGGTCATGGCTGGTAGCATGAGAAGGTGAGCTCCTCTACTCTTATGTTATTGAACCATAGATCTTTCATCTCTTTTCCTGCCTGACCACAGTTCTTTGCAGGAATGTCCCTCTGTGCCTTAACTGAGGAACAGACTTTCTCGTGGGGGATGACCCCAGTGGCAGTGTGCAGGCAGCCCCTGATTCCTTCTGGCCCAGCTCCAGAACAGTCTTTGCAGAACTCCAGTCAGAATGTCATCGAGGATCTGCCCAATGGTTTCAATTTCACCAACTCACTAGGCAAGGGGAAGGTGCCTGAGGCCACAAACACCATCCAGTGCTGCTCTGAGATGAGAGCAGGAGCAGAAGGTCTCCACACTCAGGACCTTGAGATGACCAGGTTGGACTAGAACTAGGGTATGACCAGACTGGGGCTGTCCCTTTTTCAAGCTAAAGGGGATGTACACGCAGGTAACCTTGCCTGTTTCAGAGCTGAGCTGCCATGACACTCTTACCCTTGCCCAGTGTGAGCTTCTGGAGGCCACTGAGGCAGAGGCAGAGGGTAAGGGGGACTGCAGGCTGGATATTCCTGGAAGGGAAGTGGGATCTTTCCTGTGTTTAGAAGGACACATGGAAAGTCAGCTATGTGGGTGAATCTTTCTCTTTATCCCACTGTAGCGCTAGCTGCAGAGCTCCAGCCAGTGGCAGAAGCAGAGCAGTGGGCAGTGGTGGAGGTAGAGCTGGCTACAGCTCTGTTGAGACAACCCCTTCTAGCGTTGGAGCCAACGTCCCCTCCATCAGCAATGTTGGAGCTGGAGCAAGGGCCAACATCGGCTCCAGCAGGAGTGGGAGCTGCTGAGCTGGAGTCACCTGGACCATCATTTCTAGTGGGAAGTCCGTCTCCACCTGTGGCTGTTAAGTAGCGTGAGAAGAAGCCCAACCTCACGGCCTTCCCTCCTAAGCAGGTGGTAGAGCGGTTGACCGTGATGGATGCTGTGATCAGCTGGGCTCTCAGGTCGGGGTGGAACAGGCCTTCCCTCTGCTATCATTGCCCCAGACTTGATCCAGACTCCCATGATCTGGGCCCAAATCCCAGCTCCACCCCTTACCAACCATATGATCTGGGCAACTTGTGAAACCCCCAAGCCTTTGCTGTCCACCTGCAGACCGTAGAGGTGGACAGTAACAGGACCTGCTCCACAGAGTGCTTGTGCTGGCTCCATGAGGTAGAAGAGATGGAAAGCTGGGCAGGGCCTGGCCCATCAGTGGTGGAGGGGAACTCATTGTGTGCAGCCAGGTCTACGGTGGCCCAGCCATCTCCTCAGGAGGCTCAACAGCCTCAGGACTTGACACCTGATGTGTGTTTCACTACAAGGGAGACAGACAAGGCCAGTGGTTGTAGCTGCCATGGGGGAATGTGCATCAGAATGGGGAGTGGGACCAGAGTGGAGATCAGGGTGGTGGAAGATGCCCCCTTGGCATGAACAGAGTTGAGCCACCATCTGGAGCTTGGAGTTAGCCAGGATGGGCTGGGTTCAAATGTCCCTCTCCCTTCCCTGCCAACATGGGGTCCTGGGTCATCCTGTGCTGGGTACTCTCAGTGGACAGAGAAGAAAACTCAGGGACTCTCACAAGGCTCAGGCCACATCCTGAGATTCCTGAGCTCCAGCTCTAAACTGTGACACCTGTGTCAGACTTTAGGGGCTTTGGACACAGAGCTGGCCTGTCGCAATGCTGGATGACACTCCCCCTGTTCCCCAGGAGCTCTTCTGGGAGGTGGTGCCCTCTCAGTGCCTGGGATCTACCTGGCAGAAGAAGAACAAACCTGGCAGTGAGCACTAGACACCCACCATCCAGGCCACCATCGACCAGTTCAGAAGGGTGGCCAGCCTTGTCATCACCACCTGCCTCGGTGACCCGAGCATGACAGCGCAAGACAGGGCGAGGGTGGTAGAGCACTAGGTGCAGGTGGCCCAGGTGTGCAGTGGGAGGCCCAGTGGAGCCCTTCTCCGGGGACTTGGGAACTGCCTCTCCACCTTTATCAGCTCCCAGGATTGCAGTGTGTGGTGTAAGCTCCTGCAAGTCACTAGGCCCTTCCTGCCAGGGGCCCACTGACCTTGACTCCAGGTCCCAGTGGGAGGATGCTCACTTCCTACCTGGCTAATTCCCTGGATTTATCTAAACTCCTCCTCCTTGTGAGTCTTACTTTCTGGGTCCTAAATGTCCTTCTGGGGCTCCCTGAACATCTGTCTCATCTAGGAGGGGAGATTTAAATAGAAGGGGACTGAAGCTAGAGCAAGCAGGGCTCCAGTGCCCAACCTCACACCTTATTCTCTTCCCTTCCCCAAGAATGCGAGATCTGGAAGAACTTCTCCTCGCCCCGCACTGTCATCTCTGCTCTGCAGAAAACCTCCACAAGCCGCCTGAAGAACACATCGGGTGAAGTTTCCCTGTGGGTAGGCCTCTCTCCATAGGAGGACCAGGATGAATGAGGGATCTCCTGTATGACTGTCATTGGCGCCTCAGTCAGCCGGGAACTCCTGGGAGGCAGCAAATGCTGGGGACAGGGCTTGGGAGTGGGTAGTTGATCTCTAAGTCTCCTGGTGTCCTTAGTGAACCCGTTCTGCTTCAGGACTCGGTTTCCCTAAATGTCAGCTACTGGGTTGAGCCACATTGGAGATTTTCAAGTGTTTATAGCAACAGAACTCTACGGCCAGTTGAAACTCATAGTGGTCAAAACAGAGCTGCTCTGTAGAGCTGTGGAGTGGAGACCCCAGTGACCAACAGGAGAGTCCCCTCCCAGGCCCATGAGACCTTAGCACTCAGAGGAGCCCAGTGAGAACACTCCTCCAGGCAGGTTGAATCTCTTGGGTTGTCAAAGAAAAGGGATTTGCACTCAGACCCCTCACATTATCCCTAAATTTATCCTTCCCTCTTTCCCCTACACTCCGGTAAAGCTCTGAAAAACTTAAGGAGCTCTATAGCCAAGACGAGTCCTGGAGCAGAGAACTGATGACCAAGATAGAGTGGAGGCTGTGGGTCTGGAAAGAGAGGAGAGGGAGAGGGTCAGGGTGTCTGGGCAGGCTGTGGGTTTGATAGTTTCTCACTTGAACTTTCTCTGAAACATTCCCTTCTATCTTGTCCAGGTTAACAAGCAGGGGGATCTGTTCAGCCCATGGGCAGCAAGGTGCCATTTTTGGGCAGGAGACCCTGGTCATGGGACACAGTGGTGTTGGCTGGGCTGTTCCAGGAGGATTTGCCGAGCTGGTGCCATCAGCAGGTCTCTGGCTTCCGTGCAAGTCCATCCTGCTGAATGTAGCTTCTTCCAGGCTGTTGCGGTGGGTTTAGCCCACAGCCTAAACCTGTCCTCAGGAAGCCAGGCCCCTGCTGCTCCTTCTGTGCTCACCACGTCTGCGAAGACGTGACTATCATCCTTCTTATCAACCTTCTTTTCCTCTTACCCTACCAAAACCAATCATGAAAGTGTGTCAAATGGTAAAGGAAGCCTGCCTTTTTAGGAGAATTATCCTGGCTGTGTTATACTTCCACCCTCCCTCGATCCCCTGGGGATAGATCTGACCTGTGTCCCGGGATGTCATCAGGCAGATTTGCATCAAGAACAGAAAGCTCAAGGTCAAAACTCAACGCTACTCCAGATCATTTCTCCCCCTCCATCCTGTTAACACCCCCTCTTTGTTTGAGTGTGATTCTATTCTCTTCTTGTCCTTGTCACTCTCAACCGCACAAGTCCTGGCACTCCCACTCAGGAGAGTAAGTCTCCAGTCCTTTACTAAATCCCAATTCTTACCATTTCTGTGTTTTCTGTCTACCCATTTACTTAATCCATTGACCACTTGGTGTTCATAGAGGTTAAATCAATCGTGATATTATCAACCACCCCCTGCTAAATACTTACTCCCATATCCCAGATGTTCACATAATGCAAGTGGTTATGTTCAAAAGTAAATAATTCAGAAAACATATTCACCCACCTCAAATTCCTGATCTCTAGTATTTTTATTCAAACAATCATACAGTAAATACCTATCCCTCAAGATCAGAAGTAATGCCAGATCAGTAATCCTCACCTTAATTTTCTCCTACACGTATCTAATCCTGGATTCCATGGACTATGATCACAATAATTTCCTTGGAAAAATAAAAAAATCCTTACCACTCATTTATTTTGTAAACCTCCAAACGCAGAAGATCCCCATTATCTGCCATGCTGCTGCTACTGTTGGTCTTATAACAAGCTGAAGAAAAAGCACGAAACATGATCTTTTGGTACCACTGTAAACACAAAAACATCTGCATCAACTGGGAAGCATCCATAATGCCTGGAATTTTTGTTCTCCTTTTTTTGTGTTGGCTCAATAACAAAAAGACAAATCAATTTAAAAAATGGGCAAGGGACCACAATAGACTTTCTCCAATGAAGACATACAAGTGGCCAATAGGTGTATGAAAAGGTGTTTGGCATCGCTAATCATCAGGGAATACTAATCAAAACCACAATGAGCTATCACTTCACACCTGTTAAGATGGCGATTATCAGAAAAACTAAAGATGATGAATATTGGTGAAGATGTGAATAAAAGGAACCCTTGTGGGAATATAAACTAGTACAGCCATTATGAAAAACAGTAGGGAGGTTCCCCCAAAAAAGAAAACTAGCATATGATCCAGCAATCCCACTTCTGGTATATACCCACAGGAATTGAAATCAGGGTCTCAAAAAGATTCCTGTACTCTAATGTTCATTGCAGCTAATTCACAATAGCCAAGATATGGAAGTAATCTAAATGTCACTGATGGATGAATGAATAAAGAAATGCAATATTCTTCAACCTTGAAAAAACAAGGAATTCCTGCCATTTTTGACAACATGAGGGACCTAGAAGATATTATGCTAAGTGAAATAATGCAGACAGAGAAAGACAAATACTTATATATGGAATCTAAAATTGTGAAATTCATACAAGCAGAGGTTAGAATGGTGGTTGGCAGGAGCTGGGGAGATGGAGAAATGGGGAGCTGATTGTCAAAGGATACAAAGTTTCAGTTATCAAGATAAATAAGTTCTGCAGATGTAGGATATGGCGTAGTGCCTTCAGCTAACAAAACTCTATTGCATACGTCACATTTGCTACTAGAGTAGATACTAAGAGTTCTTACCACAGAATGATAGTAGTAAAGGAGGTGAGAGAAAGCTTTGGAGGGTGACGGATATGTTTGTGGCCTTGATGGTGATGACAGTCTCAAGGGTGTATACTTATGTCCAAATTCATCAAGCTGCATATAGAAAAGTATGACACCATCGTTGATTCTTCTGCATCTTGAAATATGCCATGTCCTCATCACAAGACAAAAACATTTGTAACTATGTATGGGGACGGATGGTAACGGGACTTATTGTGGTGATCATTTCAATATATATTCAAACATTGAATCATTACGTTGTAGCCCTGAAAGTGACATAATGTTGTATGTCAACTTTACCTCAATAAAAAAAACACAACAAACAAAACCATTTGAATATTGTAAATGAGTTCAGTGAATCCCTGAAAGTGCCCCATTCCCATATGAGTGTTACAGGAAGCAGAGAGGATGAAGCAAATGGAAGAAAGTTGTACAAATCACTATTCAAATTAAAATCACTTAAGTTGCTATCAGCTCCTTGTGGCAAAGTTCTGTGAGCACTGAACTTCTTTCACAATTTTCCTGGAAAAGCATGCTTTCAGATCCAACCCGTAACAGTTTCATCATTTCCTCTAATAAGACAATTTCAACTTAATAAATAAAACCAAAAGCATCCCTTATGTATGAATAAAGTTAGTGAACTTTACAGAGGAAAGAGCATATTTGCACAATCTCAATAAAGGAAACAGAAGAACTGAATGATGGTCAAGTCTCATTCAAGCTTATCTTTGAAAACAAGTAAGACCAGGTTATCTTTTCAAGGATGTGTGTAGAGTTGTGAGCCTTGGAAGATAGAAATAGTGGCCTCCTCTGGAGCAAAGGGCAGCCTTGCTTAATGCCCAGTATAATAAAAATAACACCCCCCCCAGGGCAAATGTTAGCAGACATCCTGCTCATTTTCAAAGATTTGAGTTCCTTAGGCTCTGAGATCTTGCAACCCTCTGCATGTCACCTGGCCCACTGTGTATCATCCTGTAGGAAGTGGGATTTAGTGAACCAGTGCAAATGCTGATACTCTGGCCACTGCTATTGCTGTGTCATTAAGTCCTTTGTCTCTGACCCATGTGTCTCGTGTCTTTTGCCAGCATCTATAAAACCATTGTAGCCTAACTTATTAGCTTGCAGAAAGGTAAAATATCAGACCTTTCACACTTCCTGACAAGCCCTTAAAGTAACTAGTAGTCTTAGGAACCGAGAGCTATCCAGAACAATATGCATGGATGGTCTTCATAGAAGACTTCATGCAACCAAAACTTTAATAAGTCTCTCTGATCTCTTTTATTTCTACCCCAATTAGAAGGAGAGGCACCAAGATATTACAGACCTAAGGCTTGTGCAAGCCACCTGGAGACCTAGTAACCGGCAACTTCCCATGGGCAGCAAAGACAGATGGGCATATTTCCAAAATGGACCCATATGCCTCCCTAGCATCCAAAAGACAGTGTATTATCTTAATTTATGATGATTTGAGTCATTAAAGTCTTGTGATCTGCCAAAGTTACACTTGTACGAGGAGTCAGGCACGTAGCAGTTATAAGCAGATTAACACACTTGGTGAATATCAAACGCTGAACTAAACGTAGTGTTCTAATCAATTATAAGGTACAAAAAATTTAATTAGATCAATTAAATGATATTTGATGGTATTCTTGATTATCACTCTCTAATAATGAACAAGAAACTCACGTAGATAACTATAATTGGTCTTACTTTAAAATATAGTAGTCAGGACTGTTTGAGATAAACTGGAGATAAGGAAGGGGAAAAATAGATAAAAGTTAGCTGCTCTGAAGCCACTGTCAAGACACCTGGATCTACATGTAACCCAGGAGATCGAGGCAGAAGGCTTTGTGCCTAGATCCCCCTGCACTGTGGTTCTCAGGGATGTCACGGGGCTGAAGCAGCTTCCTGAATCGTGTTTACATGTCCATGTATACAATACCCTTCACCATGCTGATGAACAACCATTCAATCATATCTTAGACCCCTCTAATTAACAATTAGATTTCAAAATCATTGTATCATTACATAATCATTTATTCCTCAAACCTTTGGGATGCCGAGCTAAAAGAAAATTAAATCTCAATGTTTTTTTTTTTTTTGTGAAGGACCAAGATGTTCTTTCACACTTGGAATCTGGGTTAGAAGATAAATCCATCAAATCAGTGGAAACAACTTAAGAAATGGACAGAGGGATATTTCATTCATATATATACACAGTTTGCACTGTGGCAAAAATAGAGTTATATTTTTAAAAATTAGAATTTTTTGAAATTTTATAGATATTAATGACTTTGTTCTGCTTATACTCCCTTTGGTTTACCAAACCAAACTCACTCTTTAATGGACATTTCTAGCATTGAGTGCTAATAACAGCAGCTTTTTTAAATTCTTATTTTTCCCAGGTCAAAGACCAAGGGCAGAGATCATCAAGAGGTCAAGTCTAATCTACCTACAGATGTGGCAGGCTTAACTAGAGATGTTCAAGCCAGACATTGCCAGCAGAACCACATCTCTTCACCCATAGGTGAGTTTTTACTAGTAATCCCAGAGACTTAAGGATATCAAAGGAAATTCTTTAATAAGAACAAAAGATATAGATTCCTAGGTTGAGTTCATTACTTTGAATTTTTGAACCAAATCACATATATCGATTGGACCATGTTCAATTCTATGATCTTTAGAAGACACAGCCTACAGCTGAAGAGAAATAGATACAACCCCAATATCTTACCCTCTCTGAAGCACAACTGAGAGCCCCTGGAGTCAGAAGTTTTCAAGACAAGAAAAAGTCATCCTTCATCTGAGCAGAGAGGGTAGAGGCTATTCAATGATTCAACTCACATTGTTAACATGACTTGTTAGAATGTGATGGAGCAAGCATAATATCTTCTAAATTTCATGATTTTTCTCCAGAATACTGAGATGGATGACCTTGAAGTCCAGCCTCCGCATAAATGTGGTTATTCAGTGATAAAATTAATTTCCCTATACAATAATTCCCATAAAAGTGTTAAAAATATATCATAGTCTCTGACTAAAAGGAAACAAAGCGTATTGAGCAGTTGAAAGCAGTGTAATAAATTCCATACAAGGATCTTATAGCAGCATTATGTATAATAGTGAAACTGGATGTCATCCCTTTGCTATCAAAGAAGATATAAACAGATCATGGTATACCTATTCTTTGGAATACCCCTAAAACTTCTAAAAAGGTAAGTTAGAGTGATGTGCACTGATAAGGAGAGAGGTCTATGATATATGGTTTCGGAAACAGTAAATTTCAAAACGATGTAGTTATGTAATTTATGTTTAAAAAAAACGTTGTGTATTTATAAATTCATAAGAAATTTCCAGAAGAATAAGCTGCAACCTGTTAACAATAGTTCCTTCTGAGTAGGAGAGTGAGTTTTCAGGGAAGGGGATGAAAGGGAAATGTCTCACTTTACTGTACATAGATCAGTGCAATTTGACTTTTTTTACTGTGTGTATTTGTTTCATAATTAGAAAAATGAGTGATGTGACCATTTGGTGCAGGGCAACAGTATTATGTTCACCAGTCTGTGTACTCTATGTTACTGCACAGCATGGACTGTAGGAGAAAGCCCAGAGGAGCAATGAAGACAAAGAAGACATGACACCGGGAAAAAGTCAGTGGAGTATTTCTACATAACAAACCTTCCAGGTGAGTGACAGTCAGTATCTTCCACTGCTCCAGCTCTCGCCATGAACCTAGTATCTTCCAGAGTAAGGCGGAGGACCACGCCCCACTAGTCCAATCCCTGCCCGGGACTGTTTGTGCAGGGTGACTGCCATCAAGCAGACAATGGACTCAGGATGGGGCGTATGCCTTTGGGGAGACTGAAAGAGAGGCATAAAGTGGATCACCAGCTAAATGCTCACACCTGAGAAGAGGAGCTCCAGGTGAAGACACAAAATGTACTAAGAAACTGTGTCATGTGAAGGAATCTACTCCATCTCTCTGAGCTTCAGTGTCCCCCCATGTAAAATGGGGATCACAGGACTACTTCACAGAGCTGTTGGGGAAGATACATAAAAGTTCCTGTGACAGCCAGTGTCCACATTATTAACAAAGTCATATCCGACTTCAAAATAATCGATGAAAAGAGTAATGACAATGAGACCAAAGTCAGGATGCTCAACTTCATAAGCAGCCCCAGCAGCATGAGAATCAGAGAGGCTCCTAGTATGCAGGGTTCTTCACAGCTCCACTGGAGATGATGAACACGGGCTACACCAGGATACTTCACTGTTGTACAGTGACTCGTGTAGTGAGGGTGGGTCCCTAAATACACTGTGAAATCCAGTTACACACAGTGGCTCCTAGGAAACAACTACAAAGCAATCAACTCAGCAGATAGGAATGGGAAGGGGGTGAGCATAGGAGGGTCAGAGCCACAAAATCTGACGGAAGAAACTGAACCATGAGCGCTCAGCTCTGTCAACAGCTGCTGTGGTTGCACCAGGAGATCACATGTCTGAGACAGCCATTGTGGGGACTGCTGGGAGCACAGTGGTCACTGAAGCCACACTCCAGCAGCAGTTGCATCGGAGCACACAGACCCCGAGACTTTCCTCTCCATTATTCGTTGTTTTAAGATGATGAATATCCTCATGTTACAATGTCTCCTTCCAACCCTTGTGGATGAGTGTCATCAGAACCCCCTGAAGAGGTCACAGGCCAGAGTAGGATGGACACTGGGGCTGGGGGAGTGGCGCTGCACGTGAACACACGGATTATCACCCGGGTCTATTGAACACGAGAGAAGAACTCGAGGATGTCGTCTAACGAGAATTCCCCGTCTTCCCACATTCAGAGACACTGTAGAGATTCTCGTCCGTTCTTTACAAAAATGTTAAAGAATTCAAGTCATTAATTCATAAAGAGGCAAATTCTTCACATAGTGACAGGGTCCAGTTTCCATGACCAGCTTTTTCAGTTGTTTTGATAATATCCCACATTCAGGAAACGGAAATGTAACTTATTGGGATGTGTAATATAAACAAGGACTTTTTTTCATGTAGATCAACACCCAGGTTTTTAGGGAGGACATGAATCATGAAAGCTGCTAACCATTCCTCCACAGGTTTCAATAAGACTTTTAAGTTAATTTACCAAGCTCAGGAAAAGATAACTTGGCAATTCAAATTTTTGTTTCTGCATTCAAGCGTACAGTACAGACAAGAGAATGAGGAGAAAAAAATTAACAAGAAGGTCTTGCTTGCATTTCATCTTTTGCAAATAATCAGAATATTTTATGCTCTGTTCATTTCACTACTCTAATCAATTTTTAAAGAATACGGTACATTTGACTATCCCTGGGCATGTTTATCCTGGAAACTTGCCAGAATCCAAAGCAGAGATGTTAAAGCTGACGGGTTTCAAATGCTGCCCAGGTTCTGTCTACCATCAACATGCCTCTCCCAAAGCTGGACCACCGGTCTCTTCCTGAAGGATCAGAGTCATCACTCATGTCCCTGAGAGACTGGCCACTCAGGCCTGAGCTGAGATTAGGTGATCAAATACTTAAGCTATTCTCATCTTAAGGATGCTGTTTTGGAGGCGTCTGCACTGGAATGGGTTAGTGAAAACGGCCTACTAGATACTTGCCTGGGAATTGTGTTGTTCCCCTCTGCTCTTAGCAGATCCTGGGGAAACCAATGATTAACCCCAAGGATGCCTCAACTTCCACATCTGTGAAAAAGGCAAGCAACAGCTAATGTTACCACCCAGCAAACTCTTAAATTGTGCTTGCAAGAGGGGCCACAAGGGCGAATGTCTCCCAAAAGCTGATGAAATGATGGCACTTTGGCTGGAGAAGGCAGAGGTCAGCAGGCAAACTGGAAAGTTTCTGGGATGTCAAACCAGGTCCCATAAGCCCTTTAGAGAAGCACCTGACCTTGGACTATGTAGGAGGCTGTAGAAAGACCCACAGGCATACAGGTGGGAGGAGGAATCAAGCAACATAGGAAGGTGGTGGGGAAGAGGCGTGAGTCCAGCTCCAATTTTGGACAGAAGCAGTTGCACGATGCAGGCCCGCGGCTGCCCATGCAGCCGCCACACCCTCCTAACTCCCTGGTCCCTCTCATCCCGTCACATCCCTCCAGGACTCAGTCCAGTTGGAGCGGGTGCAGGGCCAGAGTCCTGATTCAATGGGGATTTGGCCCTGGGCCAAGCTCACATTGCCCTGTTCCTCCTCCAAGGGCTAGGCACAACCCCGTGCCCAGAGCATCCTGGGAGTTCTAGTCCTGCAGCTCTACGGGCTGCCAGCTGGGAGCGGTTAAGAGAGAAAAGCTCCCAGCATACACAGCTCGTGGCCCCGAATCGTGCCTTGTCTCTCGGACCCTGGGCCCCACGCCTCTGATTCTCCATCTAACCCTCTTTTCTATACCACGCCCATTCTCCATGCCCTGCCCACCTCCCAGAGTATGCGCAGTGTGGTTGGGCTACATCCCTTGAGGCTGTTACTCAGGTAGGAGTGGGGTTCACCAGCATGGCTATTGCTGAGGTTGCTTGCAGGCCTGGTGGAAGCTCTCTGGCCAGTATTTGAAATGTAAATTCAATATCTAAAATGGAAATACCAGGTGCCTGGGATCCTGGAATTCGCCTTTTCAAGGCCACCTGTCCTACCATCCCCTCATCCCTTCAGGCAGCCATGATCCTCCCTCTGGACCCGTGGTCAGGGTTGCTGCAGAGATCCTCCCTTTGGACCCAATCTGCTTGAACGGCCCATACCTTGCTCAGGAGTCTTAGAAGGACTGTCCTGAGCCATGTCATAAAGAGGAGAAAACATCACATTGGACAGCCCCAATTCCTGCATTATACAGTCAGGAAACACAGGTGCACTGGTAAGTGACCCCTAAGCCACTTCAGGGGACCACACACATGCCCCTTCTCCCACGCTGCACACAGGCTGGTTCACTGGACTTCCTTATCCCAGTGTGGACCTCTTGGCCTCATTAACATAGGCAACAACACCGAAACTTCCCTTTGGTCCTTCCCACAGTGTTAGGCAAGTTTGTGAAGGAAGGTAATATACAATTTCTGCTCTACAATAGGGCTGGCTCCCTGGGAACTAGTTTTAATATCCCTGTTTAGATATACCCTCAGAATCACAAAATAATTTGTTGCTGTGGAGGGTTATGGTGATAATTCTCTGAAGTCGTTTTTCCATTTAGATTTTCTGATGGATTCCAAATACTACAGCACCACATGTTTCTCAGACTGGTGGATGCACAGCTCCACTTCTTTGCAAGGAGGACTCACAACAGCAGAATATCCATGGCCTGACTTTCTGGAGCATCAGTATTACTACAAGATTTGGAAGAAGCAAAGTTAGGTCATTTCCAGGGTAAGGAATTAAAAACTTAACATTAAGATGAGGTGAGAAAGTCATATGCCATTAATAATTGTCAGTAATCTCTGCCTGAAATGTCAGACTTTCTCTGAGAAAGAACTCTGAGACCCTATTTCCCATTGTTTTAAATAGGAAAAATTAGAAGGCATAGCAAATCTATTGAAAAACTCTACCAATTTCCTAAGTCACAATATGGCACCTAGACATAAGTTACGAACATCATGTACTCCTCATTTTGTTCCTCATTCAACCCAGTCCCACAGGTCTTGAGTGCATGCTGGGAACACGGCACTGTGCTAGGTGTCGAGGCCTTGGTGAGCATCGTGGTGGGGGTGGACCTTGCTGGAGAAAGATGGCATCATAAAAACTCAAATCAATGCCACTTGCAAAACTGAGGCAAAAATGGAAAGACCCAGGAGCCATGCAAGGATGAGGACATTAATAGATACTTGGGAGTATTAAAATCCATCTAATGGTGTCATGAGTGAATGTGTTCCACCTTAAATCAAAACACTGCTGTTATTCTGAGATATTAAGTTAGTATCTTTTTGCAAATATGCAGGATTTAAAATGTTTATTGATGAATAACATGCGTACAGAAATATATGGAGAAGTCATCCACGTAAATCTCAAAGAATTATTACAAAGTGAACACACTTCTGTGACCAAGAACTAGCACCAGCTTTACTCAGGCCCCGACAATCACTTTCTCCCTATTTCCTCCCCAAAGGTAACTGATATCTTACCAGCAAACACTGTATATCGAGTTTGTCTTCTTATACAAGTGTTTTATTACAGAACAATTTAAACAATATACAAAATAAGCAAAATAGCATAGTAGGCCCATCACCCAGCTTCAACAACTACTAATCATCTGCCATTTTTGTTTCATCCGCACTCCATCCCATTCCCACCTCACTTTATTCTTCTTTTAAGCCTTTGTGCGTGTGTGGTGAATAAGATGTATGCACACTGAAAGGCACAAATCTCAACCGTATAGTTTTGGCAAATAAACATGCTCATATAACTTTCATCCCTTTAAGAATAGGATAATTTCCATCACCCCCAGAAAAATCCTTCCTGTTCCTTCCCAGGCAATATTTTCCTTTCCTCAATGCAACCCCTGTTCTGGGTTTTTCAGCATAGGTTCATCGTGGCTGAAATCATTCCATGTGTGTTTTTTTCTGTCCAGCTTGCATCCCTCAGCACGAGGTTGATGAGTCTCTCTCAGCATGTGTGTGTCACCGTTTGCTCCTTGGCACGGCTGAGGGCGTTCTGCTCTGTGGATGCGCCGCAGTGGGCTCATCTTCATCCTGGGGACGTGCAGGTCATCGCCTGTGAACAGTCTTGTACAAACGTTTTTTGGTATGCTGTTTAATTCCTTTATTAGCATTTAAGTGACACACCTTTGCATTTTTACTAGTTGATCCAGATTACAATATGCATCTTTAACATATCACAGCCTACCTAGACTCAATAGTTCACCAGTTTAATCAATGTAAAATATGAAAGACTTGCTACAGAATAGTTCCATCTACCTCTGTCTGTCCTTTGTGCTATTGTTGTCATAAATTTTATATCTACCCATGTTATAAATCCCACAATACAGTGTTATAATTTTTGCTTTAAATAGTCATAGGTATTTTAAAGAAATAAAAGAAATAAGTTAAGTGTTTGGAAGGAAATGCTTTGAGACTCTGCAATTGTACTGTTTCTTCTTTAAGTTTCCTCCACAGTTTTTGCATTCATCAGTCACTATTTCCAACAGTAATTATTACTGTAGCTTTCTAATGGCGATTTTCAATTTCATGCTATCTAGCGCATTTATTATTTGGAATTCTGTGAGGAAGATTCCCCACCCTCCCTCTCCCTTCCTTCTTCCTTTCTTTCTCTCTTTCTCTCATTCTTTTTTTCCCTTTTTTCTTTCTTCCTTCCCTTCCTTTCTTATTTAATCTTTTTTATATCAGTATAGCCTCGTGGATATTTATTTTATTCTCTGGGTAATTATCCAATGCTACCATTATTTATCTTATTGCTCACAGTTTTCCAGCTTGAGTCATTGAGAAGTCTTTTAGACTGATTCATTTTGACACGTTCCATCATTTTCTGTGTGTGTGTGTGTGTTTTTTTTTAAAGCACTTTCCTACTTTCTGGCACTACAAGATGATCCAGGCTCATTTTGTATTTTCTATCTCCAACCCTAGAATTAGCCATTTCTCCAAGAAAACCTGGTTCCTTTTATTGGAGAATGATATTTAGAAAACAAGATCTGGAGCTAGATGTGCTCATTAATATTAGAATGTCACTTCTTCTAGTGCCTCTCAGCAGAGCTTGGAAATGTATGTATGAATATAAACTCAAGTATACGCATCTGTCTATCGATCTATCAATCTATCTATCTTTTTTGATAGCTATATTAAAAGAGACATGGATTCATACTGATACTTCCAACTCCAAGCCAACACCACAGGGTTTATTCTAGCATTCTTCCTTTGTTTATTTGTAACTTCTTTCACCAACAGTGAGAAACTTAACTCCAGTTAGCTACAATATGTTTACTGTGTCAACTAGTTTCAGAATTGCTAATCCATACCCTTACGAAAAACAAATTTACCACCTAGAGTACAGTGTTTGTGTCCAGTACTTTAGTTTTACAGTATCCCGTCAAAACACTGTCTTCCAAAGTAACTTAGGTCAGGATCTTTCATCCCCACTCCTTCTGTATGGTTATGTCACATGCTTGTAATACAGTGAGATTCATTTGTCACTGCATTCCATCTGGGTTCCCCAGCATCCTGATTGATTTTTAAAATTTGCAGAGTAAAATTCACTCTTTGCTGTGTACAGTTCTATGGGTTTTGACTTTATGGTCGTACATCCATGTCCACAGTACCATACAGAGTTGTGTTTTTCACCCACAAAGTTCTCTCATGTTATCCCTTTGTATTCAACCCCTTCTTCTACTCCATCCCTTGGCAACCACTGATCATTTTCCATCCCTGTAATTTTGCCTTTTCTAGAATGTCATATAAATGGAATCATATTCTATACAGTCTTTTGAATATGGTTTCCTTCACTTAGGGAAATGCAGCCAAGATTCATCCATGTTGTTGTGTGAATCAAGAGTTTATCCTGGGGCCGGCCCGTGGCTTAGCAGTTGAGTGTGTGTGCTCCCCTACTGGTGACCCA
Source organism: Diceros bicornis minor (assembly GCF_020826845.1). Lineage (NCBI taxonomy): Eukaryota > Metazoa > Chordata > Mammalia > Perissodactyla > Rhinocerotidae > Diceros > Diceros bicornis. The sequence continues at coordinate 1,922,883 of NW_026690902.1, read as the reverse complement.
GGTTAAGATCCATGGTGCACACTGACACATCGCTTCTCAGCCCATGCGGAGGTCGTGTTCCACATACATCAACTAGAAGGGTGTGCAAATATGACATACAATTATCTACTGGGGCTTTGGGGGGAAAAAGGAGGAGGATTGACAATGGATGTTAACTCAGGGCTTATCTTCCTCACACAAAAAAAGAGTTTATCCTTTTTATTGCCAAGTAGTATTATAATGTACCAATGCAACCCAGTTTCTTTCTCCATTCACCTGATCAAGGACATTTAGTTTATTTCCAGCTTTTGGCAATTATGAATAAAATGGCTATAAAGATTCCCACAAAGATTTTTGTTTAAACATTAGTTTTCTTTTTTCTTCAGTAAATATCTAAGAGTGGGATATCTGAGTCATATAATAAGTGTATGTTTAGCTTTATAAGAACCTGCTCAACTGTTTTCTGAATGCAACTATCATGTTGCATTCCCAGTTCTAATTGCTCCTAGTCCTCACCAGCACGTGGTATTTGCAATTTTATTTTTTATTTCAGCCATCTAATAGGCGTGCAGTATCTTATTGTGGCTTCTACTTCCTTTTTCTAAGTGAGATCTACTAAATATAGAATTTTGTGTTGACTTTTGGGTTTTCTTTCTGCACTTGAATGATGCCATTTTGTTGTTGAGTTGTCTCTTTTGTTTTTGATAGTATATCATCCATCATCCACATTATTTCTCCCTGTATGTAATGTCTTCCACTGTATGTGTGTATTTCCCTGACTGCTTTCAAGATTTTCTTTTTATCTTTGGATTTTAGTAGCTTGACTATCATGTACCTAAGTATGTTTTTCTTTTATATTTTATTTTGTGGGTTTGCTGACTTTCTGGCATCTAAAATTTTAGATTTTCCACCAAATTTTGTAAGTTTTATGCTATTACTTATTGATTTGCCTTTCTGCCACATTTAATTTTTCTGTCTCTCTCCTCTCTGCTTGGGACTCAATCATCTCACAGGTCATAAGGCTCGCTTCATTTTTCTTCAAAATTTTTACATTCTTTTCTTCAGACTGGATAGTTTCTATTGCTGTATCTTCATGTTTTTTCTACTATTTCTAATCTACTGGTAAACTCAAAAGTATTTTTTATTTCATCTTCCTATTTGGTTCTTTTGTGTAATTTCCACTTCTCTGCTGAGTTCCCACATCTGTTCATTGATTATGGGAATATTTTTCTTTACCACTATGATCATCTTTATAATAACTGCTTTTGTATTCTTGAGTGCTAATTACAACACATTGGGGAGAGTTTCTACTGCCCTCTTTTGGTCACATATGGATTACATTTTCCTATTTCTTCAAATCTCATGCTTCTTTTAAATTGTGTACTAGAAATCATGAAATATAAGTATGGAGGCTCCGGATTCTATTGTATTCCTTGGAAGAGTTTTGTTATTTTTCTAGCAGGGAATCAACTTGGCTAGACTGAAATTCCAATCCTATCTCATTTACAGTGGGCATAGCTGAAATCCTAGTTTACTTCTTTGATCTTCCAACTGCTGTTTTTACACTAGGCCTTCTGGGGCCTACCCTGCAAGTGTGTTGTTCAAAGATCTGCCAATTTGGAGTGTTTGGGGGAGAGACTTACATATATATTTTGTGATTTTCCTCTTTGTGTCTCCCTCTCTTCCAGAATTTCTCCCCTAACTTTCCAGCTACTCTTCCAGCCCCAAAATACATCCTCTAACATTACAAGTAAGACTGTAGTTTTTCCCATGTCTAGGCCATGTACAGATTTTGGAATGCTTTGAGGCAAAAGACTTAAGCTTGCAAATATCTCCTGGTGCAATTCCCATCATTTAAGAGAAGATTACCTCTCAGTTCTGCTTGCTTTTGGAAGTGATTTATACATACACACAAATACACATTTACTATATGTGTATTACATATTGCCACATGAGTCTGTATAAATATATATAATATTTTGTGCAGATTTTACCATTGTTATCTGTAAGAGTGTTAGTTCAACAGGCTACTCCACCATTAGTAGAAGCCAGACCTCGGTTTTGTTTCTTTCTTGGATTTTATATAAATGGAATTATAAAATATATAGCCTTTTGAATATAATATCTTTTATGCAGCATTATGGTTGTGATATTCATCCACGCTATTACATGTAGCTAGTGTTTGTTCATTTGTTGAAAATAATTTTTTTAATGGTCATAAAATATGCATAACATAAAATTTTAACCATTTTTAAGTGTACAGTTCAGTGACATTTGATACATTCACATAATTGTGTAACCATAACCTCCAACCATCCACAGAACTATTTTCACCTTGCACTGAAACTCTGTGCCCATTAAGCAACAACTCCCTGTTATCTCTCCCTCTTGCCCCTGAGAACCACCATTCTCCTTTGTATTCCTATAAATTTGACTACTCTAAGTACCTTATATGAGTGGAATCATACAGTATTTTTCCTTTTGTGACTGGCTTTATTTCACTTAGCATAAAATCCTCTAGGTTCATCCATGTCATAGCATGTGTCATAATTCCTTCCTTCTTAAGTGTGAAGAGTATTCCACTATGTGTATACAGCTCATTTTTTTGTCAGTTCGTTCAGTGATGGACACCTGGCTTGATTCCAGCTTCTGGCTATTTTGAATAATGCTGTTAAGAACACGGGTGTACATATATGTCTTTATACCTCTGCGTTAAGTTCTTTTGGATGTATACCAATAAATGGTGTTCTCAGATTCACTTTTTCACATGTAGGAGGGTTCCCCACACATCCAACAAACAATTCTTGGAATGCCAGCTGGTTGCCATATAATTCAACTCAATTTGATGTTGACAACCCAGAGATACATCAGATTCCACAGGTTGATGGCTCCGTCCTATAAGTCTGCACACCCACCCAACCTCACCTCAACTGCAGATGCCAGTTACAAGCCCAGGTTGTTACCTATACTTCTGACTTACTGGCTAAAAACCAAAGGTTCCCACAACCTTCTCCTTGGGGTTGATTAATTTGCTAAAGTGGCTCACAAAACTCAGAGAAACATTTACTAGATCACCAGTTTATTATAAAAGGATATAATTCAAGAACAGCCTGTTGGGAGTGGTGCATAGGGAAAGTATGGTGATGGTACACAGAGCTTTCATGCCATCTCCAGGTGGACCACTCTCCGAGCAGTCCTTGTCATTGTCAACCTGGAAGCTCTCTGAACCGCCTTCTCTTGGGATTTTTATGGAGGCTCTCTCACATAGGCATGATCAATTATTAACTCAGTTTCCAGCCCCTCTCCTCTCTCTGGAGGATAAGGGATAGGGCTAAAAATTCCAAGCTTCTAATCAGGGCTTGGTCTTTCTGGTGACCAGCCCCCACTCAGGAGGCATCCAGGAGCCCACCCAGAGTTGCCTCAACAAAACAAAAGACTCTCTTAATGTTCTTAACACTGAGGAAATTACAAAGGTTTTAGGAGCTCTGTGCCAAGGACTGGATGCAGAGGCCGATAAATATGTTTTTTATTATTTCAGAACACATAAGTGGAATTTCTAGATCATATAGTAATTCTATTTTTAATTTTTGAAGGAACTGGCATACTGTTTTCCACAGTTTTATATTGTCACACTCAGAGCACAAGGGTTCCAATTTCTCAACATCCTTGTCAACACTTGTTATGTTCTGATTTTGTGATAGTAACTATCCTAATGGGTGTGAAAAGGTAGCTCATTGTGCTTTTATTTCACATTTTCCTGATACTTAGTGATGTTGAGCATCTTTTCTTGTGTTTCCTGTTCATTTTATATCTTCTTTGGAGAAATGTCTATTCAAGAATTTTGTGCATTTTTAAATTGAGTTGTTTTTTTATTGTTGAGTTGTAGAAGTTCTTTATTTATTCTATATATTAATCCCTTATCTTATTTGTGATGTGCAAATATTTTCAACCATTACATGGTTTGCCTTTTTACTCTGTTGATAGTATCTTGTGATACAGAAAACTTTTTCATTTTGATGAAGTCCAATTTCTTATTTTTTTGTTACTTATGTCTTTGGTGTCATATTAAAGAAATCATTGTTACAATGGCATTTGGACCCAATGACACACAACTTTTACCATGTGTTTTCTTCTAAGGATTTTATAGCTTCAACTCTAATATTTATATCTTTGATTCATTTTGAGTTAATTTTTGTATATGGTGTAAAGTAAGGGTCCAACCTCATTCTTTTGTAGGTGGATATCCAGTTATCCCAACAACATTTGTTGAAAAACTGATCTTTTCTCCAATGAATGGTCTTTGTACCTTTGTCAAAAATCATTGGACCATATATGCAAAGTTTTATTTCTGGGGTCTCTGTGCTATTTCATTAGTATAGTGTGAGTATTTTTGCCAATACCACACTCTTTTGACTACTTTATAGTAAGTTTTGAAATCAGGAAGCGTGAGTTCTCTAACTTTGTTCTTCTTTTTCTAGATTATTTTGGCTATTCAGTGTCCCTTGAGAGTCCATATGAATTTTAGGATAGATTTTTCTAACTTTGCCACACCATCACTGGAATTTTTACCTCTTTGAGTATGTTGATTCTTAAGTATTTTACTCTTTTTGATGTTATTGTAAATAAAAATGTAAAGTTTTTAAATTTCTTTTTTAGATTACTTATTATTAATGTATAGAAGAACAACTAGTTTTTCATGCTGATTTTGTGTCTCACTACTCTGCAGAATTTTCTATTTCTAACAAATTTTTGATGGAATTTTTAGGGGATTCAACATATAAGATACTGTTTGTAAGCAAATATAATATTACCTCTTCCTTTCCAATTTGGATGCTATTTCTTTCTTTTTCTTGCCTACTTGCCTTGGTTAGAACTTCTAATACCATGTTGAATAGAAGTGGTGAAAATGGGCCTTCTTGCCTTGTTCCTGATCTTAGAGAAAAAGCTATCCTTTCTTCACCCTTGAATATGTTGTTCTCTGTGGATTTCTATATATGGCTTTTATTATGTTGAAGTAGCTTCTTTTTACTCTGAGGGCTTTTTTAGTGTTTTTAGCATGAAAGCATGTTTAGTTTTGTCAAACACCTTGTCTGATTCTGTTGAGATGATCATGTGTTTTTTTTCCTTCATTCTGTTAATGTGGTTTATTACATTGATTCATTTTCATATATTGAAACATCCTTGCATTCCAGGAATAAATCCCACATAAAAATGCTGTATAATACTTTTAATATGCTGATGAATTTAGTTTATTACTATTTTATGGAGGATTTTTATATCAATATTCATCTAAGATTTTGACCTATAGTTTTCTTTTCTCTTAGTGTCTTTGGCTTTGATATCAGGGTAGTGCTAATCCCATAGGATGACTTTTGAGGTATTCTCTCCTCTTCAACTTTTTGAAAGAGTTTGAAAAGAATTGGTGTTAGTTAATTAAAAAAAAAAATTCTTTGGCCCAAGAATAAATTCAGCATAAAATAATTACAAATAAATATTTTTTAAAAATATGAAAAAGTTTTCTTACTAAAAAAAATTAAAAATTAAGCAAGTACATCACTTATCACTTTATTTCTAAAAAGTTTTTTAACCTACTAGTAAGCATGAACAAATTGTTAGAATTAAAATTACTGAAGTGTTAATTTTCTTCATTACAAATTTTCTGAGAGAAGTATATGATTTCATCATGTATGACATCTTTTATGAAAAAATGGTCATTTTTTGTAGTATTTGAGAATATTATGAATTTTCCCAGTGGCCTCTGACAATACTCTGATATGCAAAGTTATCTTTTCAACATGTATGTCTCATCATAATCCTTACCAAATTAACAAACTCAGGTGCTAATTAATCAACTACTTTTCATATGATTCAGATTCTCCACCATCAACTTCCCTAACCATCAGGATATTCTACAACTTCTGCAAGATTAACAATTTTACCTTATATTGTATTCATCTCATGTGGTTTAAAACAGCCAAAAATCATTGATAAACTGACCCTACTCACACTAAAGCATTGTGAATTATAAAAGGTGGTCTCTGTTAAGTGAGGAGGGATTTCAGGTTGAACTTAATTTTATAAGTGGTCAATTTATTACAGTGTATTGTTCTGTTATGTATTTCACTTCTTTTCTAAAAAAAGTGATAGTTGAGGGCACTTAGATAATAAAACTTTGAGAAAATAAGGAACTGATACACACTGTAAGCTTCAAATGTTTTCAAGCATAAGATACAATAAGAACTAAAACTACGAAATGACACAGGAAATAGAGATAAGAGGATGAAATTGCAAAACTGAATCTATAATAATATCTCAATGGCTAATGTTGTGGTGCCAGGAAGATGGTGAAGTCAAAGAATTCGTAAAGATGATAATAAACACACTACAAAGAAAAAAGATTGAAATTTTCATAGAGAGAATTTTTACAGTGATATGACAGATAGAGAACAGGGAAGAGAAGTTGGAGTAAGAGACTATCTGCTTCTTAAATTATTTCCACTGTTGAGAACAAAACTCAAATTTGCTGAAATCTTTATTCCCCTCTATGACCCTATCTTTACCTGCAAAATCTCAGCATTGAATTGATGTCACAGTCCAGCTTTTCCATCCCTGGGGAACAGAGCAATTTATCTCATCTGAAACCTCAATTGCTCAGGCTGTGAAACAAGGCCGGCAATCCATTCTCACAGGGGAGCCAACTGGAGGTAGGATTTTTGGTTCTGAATTCAGCTAAACATCTTCAAAGGATTGTATCTGGCCTTCCTTATCCAGGGCTATCAGTGAAGTGCTGGCTGGCTTTCAGAGAACAGCAACTCACAATCAGTGGAGATATTTTGTGTTGAGCTCTCTAGAGAAGGCTGTGGGGCTTGTCAGTAAGAGTTGATTTCTATGCGGCTTATATTTTTTAATTTTATTCAGAGATTTACAAAGAAATTTACATGGTAAGTATTATTATCAACATAAAACGTTGTCTAGTCTCTGGTCATTAAAGCAAAATATTCCTCTCAGGGTCCACCCATGGACAAAGCCCAGATTTAATCTCCAAGAGTCAGCCAGGCACTCTGTGGTCCATGGGAAGCCCTCAAGTTTGCAGCCTGTTTCCTTGTGTGCTGTCCTGGTGTTCAATCTTACATCTCTTCCTGGTACAACTAGACAGATGCCTATCAAATCATCAACGGACTTGACATTCGAGAAATGTACTTTTCATTATCTTTAGACTTCTACACTTTTCAAAAAGACTCTCAGCATGTCCAGTAATTCTGCAGCAGTTTAACCAACACTAAGGATCTCACTATTAAAAGTTAAAACAAATAAATTTTGAAAAGGAAAAAGTGATCTTTGCAATTTTGTACAGAATCTATATAATGGGTGCATCCTTATAAATGGAGGTGATGGTGTTCAGGGCAAGCTAACCCAGGAGGCACCACTATTGTATGCAGATTATTTTGAGCTGAAGACAATAAGAACTCAGAGAACTCAGGAAGAATATTTGAGTTTCCCTTCCCAAACTGCCTAAAGAATTTAAAACAAAAGATCTGTTTCAGGAAGGAGTTATTATCATGATGGCTGTAAAGATAATGTAGGATAGAGGTTACAACAGGAAAGGCACCAAGCACCTTTTATCAAAAACTCTATCTCTCCCTGACCACATTATCTATAGATGACCCTGGGAAGAGTTGTCAGGCAAACATTTGCATTTCTATCTCCATGTGAGTTGTCTTCTTGCCCTCTGAGGTCCCAGACCGCTACCCATCCCCGACATCTTCCCCGTCATTAGCTACAATACTTAAGCGGGCAACTTAGACAGAGGGACGAGTTGCTCATTTCTGAGTTTCTCCCATGTATACATGTTATTAAACTTGGTATTATTTTCTCCTGCTAACCTGGCTTGTTAATTATTTGGCCAGCCATAAGAACCTTAAGAAAAGGGCAGAGGCAGATACTCTCTCTCCCGCAACAGTTTTTGTGCCCAACGTGTGGCTACACTGGCTGGCAAGTTGCATTCTCTGGCTGGAAGAACTGTCTTCTCCCTGGATTACTGCAGATGATGAGATACGGGAACGCCTGACGAAAGCTGGCAAAATGTAAGACTTCTTACCACGTCAGCCTCCCAGAATCTCTACCTGTGGAGTCCGGTGGAAGGAAGTGGTGAGAATTTTTTTCTCTTTCTAAATTTAGATTGGCAGGAGAAAATATTTGGGAAACTAGTTTCTTGTGCTTTTAGTGACCCTGGTAAATTTGGTAGAGTACTCTTTGTTTTGATCTTGATCCCTTTTCTCCCCTGAGATAGTCTCTGTTTTTCTCTTTTGTCTTTGTCTTTTGTATAGTGTGTCATAAGAAGGAAATACCATAGGGTAGGACGCAGGCATAGGCCCTATGAGCCTACTGTCCGGGCCGGCCCCACAGACTGGTGAGTTTGTGGGTCTCACCAGACTGGCATCTATTTAGACAAACTTTGCTGTGGGTTAATAGGCACATGAAGTGAAGGTCATTGCCAAGGGAATCTTGGAAGCCAAAAAGGCCACAAATTTTGTGGGCACGGGTCGAGCAGTTAAGAGCCATTAGGGCGCTCGCCACTTTCAGAAGACTCCCGTGACAGGATAAGTTGTGTCATGGAACGGGGTAGATGACACAGGTCCCCCGCAAACTTCAAGAAAATGTCCATGCAATGACGAGGTACTCTGTAAAGCACACAGTCTCCCACCCCGTGCCACCTCCCCCTCTAGGTATTATTCTGACTCCAAGAGACCTAAAGCATGGCTAAAGCTGTCATTGTGCACATAAGAAAAAAATGGATGAGGTTTTTCCTTCTGTCTTGTTCTGTGTCCTGAGACAACTTGGATTTGTGCCAAGTGAGAATATTCTCCTTGGTCTCCACTATACGGAAGGTGCATTTACTGGGGTGCCCCTTGGCAGCCAGTTGAGTGGACTGGGGTTCTGAACTGTCTCTTTGTCCGGCTGTGCCAAGTTCTCAGGGGAGTTTGTCATAAAGGGCCCAGTCCATAAGGGCTTTTGTCGTCTTAACCTTCGTTGCTTGTTAGTGCTGGAAAAATCCCATTCCAGTATCACCTGCCCAGTGTCACAGATTAGCGGGTCTGTGACTGGAGGCGTCCCACACTATTGTGGGAGACCGGAGACACGGTTTTCACTACACCATCCTTACCGCCTGTGCAACGAAGGTCTTTACTTTCTCTGATTATATTTGATATTTAATTCTGTGGAACATGGGGGCTACATCATCTGCGCCCTCACCAGGGACGCCTATTGCGTCCATGGTAAAGATTTATTCTAAGCGTGGAAATTTACCTCTGGGTCTTTCCTTAAAAAGTCTTATTGGATCTAGTCACTATTGGAATAAATATACAAATGAAGATCCTACTTGTCAATGAACAGACGACGGATTCTTTGAATTGGGAAAACTTCTAAATTGGGGGAAAAAATATGTTTTGAGAGCTCACACATAATTGTTTAATTGGTACCTAAAAAAGAGCCAGAAAAAGGAAGGGGAAAATTTAAATAGCCTTAAGATCTTGACTCAGGTTACAATTGAATTGAGAACATGTATAAGTGTAAGTGTTGATAAGATTATAACGGTTGGAATGTTTGAGCTAATTCTATATAAAGAGGTTACATCAACTTTGCCTGAGTATATTTTAAAATGTCTGACTGAGAATGCTTCCCTTGTCCAAAATCAGAAGACCAAGACCTATTAATAAAAATCTCAATGATAACTATGTTTAAAGGTATAAGAGGTGATGAAATTTACATGAACTTTTGTACAAAAAACTGATGTTATTTCTATTACAGAACTGGTTAAAAAAATAGTAATTTAAATGATGGCTAATTTTATCTAATGTCATATGAAGTCTTATAGACAATCTAAATAATTATTGGGAACAACTAAATAGTTGTGAAAAAAGATGAATGTTGGGAGTACTTTAAATAATAATTATGTGTTATGGTGGTTACAGCTTCCAAACTCTTTTTGGTGACATAAAACTTTAGAGTTTTGCTAAATTTTGTGATAAAAATTCACTGAGTATCATCATTTCCAAATAAGATAAGATATTAGACATTGATTGCTAAACTTACGTTTGTCTACTTTTGGCTTTTCATTACAGGAAAACTAAAAGGTGTTTTGGGTCTATTGGTAAACGTGTGTCTTATTAAAAGATTGTACTATAAAGTAACATATTTCTAGAAGTTATGAAGTCTTTATAAATTTTCCAAGCCACAAGATCTTAATGTAAAAGAAAGTTTATAATTGTTTACTTAGTTTTTACTTACAAATTGGGGTTTCTAAGAGTTAAAATTTCTAATTAGTGTATGTGATTGAAGCTGCAAAATATTAAGAAAATTATGTCTGTGTACAAGGAAAGTAAGATGTATAAAGAAGGAACAAAGAATGGAGATATTTTATTTGATTGATTAAGAAAGATAAATTTGTCTTCAAGTAGTAGGAGGGAAAAGAAAGACATGGGACAAATTCTGAATGTAAAAAGAAAGTTATAGTTTTGTGGAAGAGAAATTCTGGAAAAGGTGTTTTTGGATGGTCAAGTTGGCTCAGATTGAAATGAATTTAATTAAGTAAATGAGTTTCAATATCAGAAGGAAGCAGGTACAAAATTATAAGTTGGTCTTATTTCTCTTAAAAGGATAATTTTCTTGAACTTGATAAAGAGGTTATAAAAGATTTTTCGTTACCTTTCGGTAAGTCTACCTAAAAGACAGAAAAAAAAAACTGTTAAAATAATTTCCTGTGTTCAAAAGACTGAGGTCTCTCTATTAAGGTTTTTGGACTTTCAATGCTCTCTTTGCTTTAATGTTTTATATTTTTGACAAGCTCCCCAAAATTCATATAAATAAAGTCTTTTTTTTACTTTTCTTCTTTGATAATTTTCAAAGGGCCCTGGAACTTCTCAAAGAAATTTGCTGTCTTCGTATAAGGGAAAAGATACTAAATTTATTAGGCTTATTCCGTATGTTAAATTACATGGAAAGCATTGTCAGACAAGTGATGATAAGTCTGCTTAGGTGCTGTTATGTGGGCAAATGTTATTGACATAGGTGTTTTAAAATTGTATAACATTACTGAAATTCTGATCTGTCCTGATTATCAGTCATATTTCTGGCTATTATTATTTTAAAGTGTTGTATGTCACAAAATTAACCAAATTTCTCTGTCAATTGCCATTTTGAGGTCTTGTTGTTTACAGACTCATTTCTTTGCTCTAATGCTTTTGCAAAATATTTCCACTTCAGAAAAAATCATGGAAAGTACTCTGACATTTACGCTGGAGTACAGGTTTCTGACAAACTTTCTGATCATAAAACTGAACTTAGTAAGAAATTACAGAAATCTGATGGAAAGACTGATAACTTCATGAAGCTGCTAACAAAAAGATTGGGATCAAGAATGGATTACACAGGACTGAATGAACTGATAAGGATAATTATAATTTTTATTATTTTTCATTTGAAGTATTGCTGAATTTTTAATGTTTTGTTTTTTTTAGATTTAAGGAAATCTTTTTCTCTTTTCTCCTGAGCTAGCTATGACTTATAGCAATTTGGTAAATGATATTTTTGTAAGTAAAATTGAAGTATTTTTCTTTCTCTCTCTATCTGATCCCTCGAATTTGGAAACTCTTAGTAAGTGAGTATTGTTTTCATGGCAATATAGTTAGTTGCATAAGTTCAATAAGAATCTGTTCTCCTTATAACAGGACACAATTGGAAACACTGGTTATATTACCAAGGTTTTGACTGGAACATCATATTTGCGATATAACCATACAGTTTTTGAGGAATGAAGATTGGACTTTATGGAATAAAGCCACGTGGAAATATTGGCCTGATACCTTATGTTCCAAGCAGCACTTACCAGGATAAGTAAAGAATGTCACGTATCTGGCAGGTACAAGTAACCTCGAAATATTTTGGGGGAACATCGGAGGAGAGGAATTCACCCAAATCTGTAGGTATTACAGGCAAATTCTGATAACAAAATCCTTGGCTTGGCTTTCCTGGCCTCGAGAGGCCTTTAAAGTTCAATCTGAGATTGCTTATAAAAAGTTCCAGCAAATCAGATTTAAAAGAGCCTATGTGATCATTTGCTATTCTTGCTGTACTTATGTAAATAATTGTGCCAACTCTATTGGAACTAGACTTATTTTGCAAACTACTTAGTTTTAATTTGTCTATCTTTGATAAAAATGAGGGTGATTTTAGAAAGAAAAATTATATTTCAGTAAAAACTATAGTGTACATTTGCGGATATTAGATCCTAGTTTTGTTAATTGTCTTTTAAGGTTTTTTTTTTATATTGTTGACTTTACTGGATCCTGATTTCTTCTAGTCTCCTCAAATATCTGGCTACAGATGTCCAAACTAACGTTTTTCATTTTTTCCATCATTTTCATTTCGAATCACTGAAAACTGAACCTGCCCTTTTTCCTGAAGCCTTACAAACTGAAGCTGATGGACTTGATATAAACTTAAGAGATTACCCGATGACATCATCAGAGACATTTTAAACTGCAAAAGCTGCTTTGACGCTGACATCTAAAAATCTTATCTGGCTGTCCTCTAAACTCAGAAACTGCTTTACAACTTGCTCCAACCATTAACCTTGTTTTTCTTTTGTTTACATAGAAATGTTTCCATTAAATACTTGATTTCTTGCCTCCACAATATAGGTGTAACCTTGAGAGCCCACCTGCATCACCACCTTCTAAAATGTACGTAATTGAACTATCTATTATCAGAACTAAGAAATGTGCTCAGTGAGATGAAACAATCTACCAACTCAGTTTCTGGACTATGAAACTTCTTTAATTTTCAAAAGGACTGTGAAACTTCTAGGGAAGTTTCAGAGGAGGGAACTGATGGTTCTCAGGGCAAATTACCTCAGGAGGCACCACTCTGGTATGCAGATTATTTCGAGCTGAAGACAATAAGGACTCAGAGAACTCAGGAAGAATATTTGAGTTTCCCCTCCCAAACAGCCTATAGAGTGTAAAACAAAAGATCTGTTTCAGTAAGGAGCTATTATCATGATGGCTGTAAAGATAATGTAGGATAGAGGTTAAAACAGGAAAGGCACCAAGCCCCTTTTATCAAAAACTCTATCTCTCCCTGACCACATTATCTATAGATGACCCTGAGAGGAGTTGTCAGGCAAACATTTGCATTTCTATCTCCATGTGAGTTGCCTCTTGCTCTCTGAGGTCCCAGACCACTACCCACCCCCAACACGTTCCTCGCCTTTAACTGCAATACTTAAGTAGGCAGCTTAGACAGAGGGATGAGTTGCTCATTTCTGAGTTTCTCCCATGTATACCTGTTATTAAACTTGGTTTTATTTTCTCCTGCTAACCTGACTTGTTAATTATTTGGCCAGCCATAAGAACCTTAAGGGAAAGGGCAGAGGGAGATTCTCCCTCTTCCCCCAACAACAAGATTATCTGATTCCCAGAAAAAGAAAACATTACTATAAAATTAAGGCTACAACTGTCAAAATGAAGCCAAGATACACTCAAGTCAAGCTTTTGCTCAAAAGTTAATTGGCTCCTCTTTGAAACTTTATCATGTTTATTATGTAAGCATAATATAGAGCCTAGAATATAGAAAGTGCTTATTGGTAAGTTAACATTGTGATCATTTATTTTGTAAATGTTATTATGAGAGATGTAATTTATTTTCTAGTATATTCAGATTTTCAAGTTCTGCTAAACCTAAAGCCACATTACTGGCAAGTGGGATACCTCTAGCCATCTGAAAAATATGAATCCTAAACATAAGCATATAAATTCTCTATTCATCAGGTTCTAAGTTCTAAAACATTCTAAGGTTTTGGAACAAATCAATGGCATTCCAAATTTACAGTAAGGCTACATGTGCCACACAGGATCCTACAGGAAGAGAAATCCAGATTTTAAATAGAGGAGATTATGCACAAAAATAATGTAGGTTTTCAAGTCTGAAAGGGGATTTCAAGAAAGAAGAGACTCTCAGAACATGTGGGAAGTGGTAAATAACTTACCACGGGCTCTCTAAAGGAGAACATCTTGTGGACAAAAGAGCTTCACACCAGAGGGCTAAAATGGCATCTCGGGAATCCTTCCGATGAAACAGATGCTGAACTACTATTTCCTGAAACTTAAAATGCACCTTGAGCAGGCCCCGTGGCTTATCGGTTAAGTGTGCATGCTCCGCTACCTGCGGCCCGGGTTCGGATCCCGGGTGCACACCGACCCACCACTTTTCTGGCCATGCTGAGGCCGCATCCCACATACAGCAACTAGAAGGATGTGCAACTATGACAAACAACTATGTACTGGGGCTTTGGGGGAAAATAAAAGGAGGAGGATTGTCAGTGGATGTTAGCTCAGAGCTGGTCTTTCACAGCAAAATGAGGGGGATTAGCATGGATGTTAGCTCAGGGATGATCTTCCTCACAAAAAAAAATAAAAATAAAATGTATCTTATCCTCCAAACAAATACCACCTCACTGCCTTGCAGCTTACCTGGACATAGTGATGTGTTGGAATCGTTTTTCTAATTCATTGGTTCTTTTTTTTTGAAGAAGAAGAAGATTGGCAGATGTTAACACAGGGCTGATCTCCTCACAAAATTAAAAAAGATAGGCCTTGGCTCAAGCACGGAGTCTGCAGGTGGAGGAGGCCAGGAGGTGTGAAGCAATGCTGAGCTCCTGCAGGAGGAAACTGAGCTGCCTCTCAGTCACGGGAAGACTGTGCCTGTCATGGCCTCCCCACCCCCATGCCCAAATGCCATGTTCCTTTCTACTTCTGTACCTTTCCTCTCTTCTCATATCTGAAATCCTCACTCTTTCTTCCCTCCATCTGCTCAAAAGTGGTCCCTTTGAGGACTTGATCTAGTCCACCTCTCCTTAGAAGCTGTCCTTAATTACAATTTCTTGATAACTTTCTCATTTTTTTAAAGTTCTGTAATACAACATACACTAAATACCTTGACAGAATCAAATTATATCTTGCAAATAATTTCATGTATGTGGAGGAGCTTGGAACCTTATAATTCTTTATATTTCCTTTAATACCTATCACAAATAACTTGCACATAGAGGTCAATGGATGTCCAGTAAAGTTAAATAGAGTTGAAGCACACTTTATAAGCTTAACTTTTATTAGTTCAGTTATTTCTTTAGATCAGTTGCTTGAACCATTAGTTTTTCTCCACAGGTCAACAGTGTTGCCCAGCACAAATGAATTTTACACCTTCTCAAACTCAATAGAGCAAAGATGGAACTTCATTCCTCTTGCAAGCCTTACTGCCCCAGAGAAAAGCAAAAACATGTGACGTCTAATTCTTTCTTCACATTCTCATCTCAATTTGTAGCTGTTTCCCAGTTGCTAATTGGTGTTCATTATTAAAACTGACAAAAAAGAGTGACGTCAGCATCATGGCAGAGTGAGCTTTCCCGTGAACTCTTCCCTCGACAAGATACAACAAAAGCAACAGCCACAGACCAACAACGGAATCCCAGACAGTGAAAACCTAGAGTGGAGGGATCCACACAGCCGCACATCTGAGAGCTGAACGTGCTGGGCCCCCGGAGGAAGTGGGGAGAGGTAAGGAGAACTCTGCTCCCTCCCCATCAGATCAGCGATCCCGGTCCACGTGGCTCCCAGAGAGGGGGGAGGGTCGGCCCTCAGCGGGGAACTCGTGGCTCTTTGGACCCTCTCAGCCAGTGGGAAACTCCTGCACAGAGGACTCAGAGGAGCCACAGGGCTACCATCAACATCTGAGCACCCCAGAGAGAGGATAAAGAGGGGCAAACGAGAAGCCTCCCATGTCAGGGACCCAGAGGGAAAAAGAGAGAGCTCCCCCCTCCCCGCAACCCGGAGTCTGCAGCTCGTCCAGACCAGACCTAGAGATCCGAGGCAAACCTGATCAAACGACTGGACCCGTGGATAGCAGCGGGATAAAACAAAACAAAACTGTTGGGGCCGGCCCGGTGGCGCAAGCGGTTAAGTGCGCGCGCTCCGCTGCGGCGGCCCGGGGTTCGCTGGTTCGGATCCCGGGCGCGCACCGACGCACTGCTTGGTAAGCCATGCTGTGGCGGCGTCCCATATAAAGTGGAGGAAGATGGGCACAGATGTTAGCCCAGGGCCGTCTTCCTCAGCAAAAAAAGAGGAGGATTGGCGGGTGTTAGCTCAGGGCTGATCTCCTCACAAAAAAAAAAAAAAAACAAAAAAAAAACAAAAAAAAACAAAACAAAACTGCGGATCGCAGCAGAAAAACCGGGGCAGAGCAGAGGGGGCTTAGACTACACAGCCCTTTACCACAAGACAGTGGCGGCAGGTGGAAATTGCAACCAGAGACTTCCAGGATGAGGAAAAACAAAACCAACACAGGAACCACAATGCAAAAATATATGAAGTCACCAGACCAGAAACAAAATGACAAGCACCCAGAAATCAACCCCGAAGACACAGAAATCCATAAACTAAATGACAGAGATTTCAAAATAGCTATCATAAAAACACTCAATGAAATACGAGACAACACAGACAAACAAGTCAATGAGATTAGGAGTTTCTTCACAAAAGAGATTGAAATCATAAAGAAAAACCAATCAGTGCTGATGGAGATGAAGAACACAATGGAGGAGATAAAGGAGTATCTGGAATCTTTAAAGAACAGAGCTGACAATATGGAGGAAAGAATAAGTACTTTAGAGGATAGGAATACAGATATACTCCAGATGGAAGAAGAGAGAGAACAAAGACTAAAAAGAAATGAAGAAAGAATCCGAGAAATATCTGACTCTATTAGAAAATGTAACATAAGAATTATAGGTATTCCTGAGGGAGAGGAGAGGGAAAGAGGAACAGAGAGCCTATTCAAGGAAATAATAGCTGAAAATTTCCCAAATCTAGGGAAGGAGCAGGAAATACCAGTAAGTGAAGCCAATAGGACACCTATATATATATTAACAGACAAAGGCCTTCACCACGACACCTAGTAGTAAGGCTACCCAGGGTCAATGACAAAGAAACAATATTAAGGGCAGCTAGACAAAAGCAAAAAATAACGTACAAAGGAACTCCCATCAGGCTCTCAGCGGATTTCTCAACAGAAACATTTCAGGCTAGAAGAGACTGGAATGATATATTCAAAATACTAAAAGACAAAAACTTTCAGCCAAGAATACTCTATCCAGCAAAAATATCCTTCAAATATGATGGAGAAATAGTAACTCTCCCTGATAAACAAAAGTTAAGGGAGTTCATGGCCACGAGACCCTCACTACAAGAAATACTCAAGAAGGCCCTCAGGCCTGAAAAAAAAGAAGAGAAAAGGAACACAAAGCTTGGAGGAAGGAGAAAAGTAGTTAGACAAAAATCATAGAAATAGTAGATCCTTACCGGAATAGGTTAGCAACCACTTAAATACTAAACTCAAAGATCAAAGGAAGAAATTCACCAAAAATAAATTTAACCTCATCACTGTAAACACACAGCCACAACACAAGATAGAATAAGGTATAACAAGAGCAACTTAGAAGGGGAAGAGGAAAGAGACTGAATTGAATTAGTATAAGGAAATAGGAGGCTATCAGATAATGGACTATCTCATACACAAGATTTTTTGCCCAAACCTCAAGGTAACCACTAAACAAATAATCAAAGCAAAACCACATATGATAAACAAAGAGAAAACTAGAAGAATCATAAGAAAGAACAAGCAAACTGAATTGGCAGTCCAAAACAAATGGCACAAGAAACAAAGTAAATGCAAAAGAACCAGAAAGTAAGTGACAAAACAGCAACATTAAGCCCTCATATATCAATAATTACCCTAAATGTAAATGGATTGAATTCTCCAATCAAAAGATACAGAGTGGCAGGATGGATTAAAAAGCAAGACCCAACAATATGCTGCCTTCAGGAAACACATCTTAGCACTAAAAACAAGCACAGGCTCAGAGTGAAAGGGTGGAAGACAATACTCCAAGCTAATGGCAAACAAAAGAAAGCAGGTGTTGCCATAGTCATATAAGACAAAGTAGACTTCAAGATAAAACAGGTTAAGAAAGACAAAGAAGGGAAATATATAATGATAAAAGGGACACTACATCAAGAAGACATATCACTTATAGTAGGAGATGTTAACACCCCACTTACAGCAATGGATAGATCATCCAGACAAAAAGTTAATAAAGAAATATTAGACTTAAATGAAAAACTGGATGAGATGGACCTAGTAGACATATACAGAGCACTCCATCCAAAAACAGCTGACTACACATTCTTCTCAAGCGCGCATGGAACATTCTCTAGGATAGACCATATGTTGGGAAACACAGCAAGCCTCAATAAATTTAAGAAGATTGAAATCATAACAAGCATCTTTTCAGACCATAAGGCTATGAAACTGGAAATGAACCATGAAAAAAAAATGGGAAAGTGACAAAAATGTGGAGATTAAACAACATGCTACTGAACAACCAATGGATCATTGATCAAATTAAAGGAGAAATCAAAAACTATCTGGAAACAAACGAAAATGATAACATGCCATATCAAACCATATGGGATGCAGCAAAAGCAGTCCTGAGAGGGAAACTCAAAGCGATACAAGCCCACCTTAACAAACAAGAAAAATCCCTAATAGGCAACCTTAAATTACACCTACCAGAACTAGAAAAAGAAGAACAAACAAAGCCCAAAGCCAGCAGAAGGAGAGAAATAATAAAAATCAGAGCAGAAATAAATGATATTGAGACCAAAAAAACAGTAGAAAGGATTAACGAAACAAAGAGTTGGTTCTTCGAGAAGATAAACAAAATAGACAAACCCTTAGCCAGGCTTACTAAGAAAAAAAGAGAAAAGGCTCAAGTAAATAAAATTAGAAATGAAAGAGGAGAAATTACAACAGATACCATGGAAATACAGAGGATTATAAGAGAATACTATGAGAAATTATATGCCAACAAATTGGACAATCTAGAAGAAATGGATAAATTCTTAGACTTATACAACCTCCTAAAATTGAACCAAGAAGAAATGGAGAATCTGAATAGACCAAAAACAAGTAAAGAGATTGAAATAGTAATCAAAAACCTCCCAAAAAATAAAAGTCCAGGACCAGATGGCTTCTCCAGTGAATTTTACCAAACATTCAAAGAAGATTTAACAGCCATCCTCCTCAAACTATTCCAAAAAATAGAGGAAGTTGGAATACTTCCTAAATCATTCTATGAGGCCAACTTCACCCTGGTACCAAAACCAGACAAAGACAATACAAAGAAAGAAAATTACCGGCCAATATCGCTGATGAACATTCCTCAACAAAATATTGGCAAACCGAATACAACAATACATTAAAAAGATCATACACCAAGATCAAGTGGGATTTATACCAGAGACGCAGGGATGGTTCAACATCCGCAAATCAATCAACGTGATACGTCACAGGAACAAAACAAAGAATAAAAACCACATGATCATCTCAATAGACGCAGAGAAGGCATTTGACAAGATACAACATCCATTTATGAAAAAAACTCTCAATAAAATGGGAATAGAAGGAAAGTACCTCAACATAATAAAGGCCATATATGATAAACCCACAGCTAACATCATACTGAACGGGGAAAGACTGAAAGCCATTCCTCTGAGAACAGGAACGAGGCAGGGCTGCCCACTCTCACCACTCCTGTTCAACATAGTACTGGAGGTTCTGGCCAGAGCAATTAGGCAAGAAAAAGGAATAAAAAGAATCCAAATAGGTAACGAAGAAGTGAAACTCTCACTATTTGCAGATGACATGATTGTATATATAGAAAACCCTAAAGAATCTGTTGGAAAACTATTAGAAACAATCAACAACTACAGCAAAGTTGCAGGGTACAATATCAATCTACAAAAATCAGTTGCATTTCTATATGCTAATAATGAAGTAACAGAAAGAGAGCTCAAAAAGATAATACCATTTACAATTGCATCAAAAAGAATAAAATACCTAGGAATAAATCTTACCAAGGAGGTGAAGGACCTATACAATGAGAACTACAAGACATTATTGAGGGAAATCCACGATGACATAAAAAAATGGAAAGATATCTCATGCACGTGGATTGGAAGAATAAACATAGTTAAAATGTCTATATTACCTAAAGCAATCTGCAGATTCAATGCAATCCCAATCAGAATCCCAATGACATTCTTCACAGAAATAGAAAAAAGAATACTAAAATTTATATGGGGAAACAAAAGACCCTGAATAGCTAAAGAAATCCTAAAGAAAAAGAACAAAGCAGGAGGCATCACAATTCCTGACTTCAAAACTTACTACAAAGCAATAGTAATCAAAACAGCATGGTACTGGTACAAAAACAGACACACAGATCAATGGAACAGAATTGAAAGCCCAGAAATGAAACCACACATATACGGACAGCTAGTTTTCAACAAAGGTACTAAGAACATACAATGGAGAAAGGAAAGTCTCTTCAATAAATGGTGTTGGGAAAACTGGACAGCCACATGCAAAAGAAGGAAAGTGGACCATGTGCTATCGCCATTCACACAAATTAACTCAAAGTGGATCAAAGACCTGAAGGTGAGACCTGAAACTATAATACTCATAGAAGAAAATATAGGCAACACACTATTTGACATGGGTTTTGAAGGAATCTTTTCGGATGACATGCCTACCCAGACTAGGGAAACTAAAGAAAAAATAAACAAGTGGGAGTTTATCAGATTAAAGAGCTTTTATAAGACAAATGAAACCAGAATCAAGATGAACAGACAACCAACCAGCTGCGAGAGAATATTTGCAAAACATATATCTGACAAGGGGTTGATCTCCATAATATATAAAGAACTCACACAATTGAACAACACAAAAACAAACAACCCGATCAAAAAATGGGCAGAGGAAATGAACAGACACTTCTCCAAGGAAGATATACAGATGGCCAATAGGCACATGAAAAGATGCTCAACATCACTAATCATCAGGGAAATGCAAATCAAAACAACACTAAGATACCACCTCACGCCTGTTAGAATGGCTATAATCACCAAGACAAAAAACAACAAATGTTGGAGAGGATGCGGAGAAACAGGAACCCTCATACACAGCTGGTGGGAATGCAAATTGGTGCAGCCTCTATGGAAAACGGTATGGAGATTCCTCAAGGAATTAAAAATAGAGATGCCCTATGATCCAGGCATCCCACTACTGGGAATCTATCCAACGCGCCTGAAATCAGCAATCCAAAGAGGCTTATGCACCCCTATGTTCATTGCAGCATTATTCACCATAGCCAAGAAGTGGAAGCAACCTAAGTGTCCCTCGACTGACGATTGGATTAAGAAACTGTGGTACATATATACAATGGAATACTACTCAGCCATAAAAAAAGACAAAATCGTCCCATTTGCAACAACATGGATGGGCCTGGAGCGTATTATGTTATGTGAAATAAGCCAGAAAGAGAAAGACAAACACTGTATGATCTCACTCATATGTGGACTATAAACCAACACATGGACAGAGAAAACTGGACTGTGGTTACCAGGTCAGTGGGGGTGGGGGGTGGACACAAGGGGTGAAGGGAGTCATATATGTGGTGATGGACAAAAAAAAATGTACAACCCAAAATTTCACAATGTTAGAAACCATTAAAACATCAAAAAAAAAATAAAACTGACAAAAAAGTTTCTCATTATTTCTTTCTTTCTTTTTTTGTTTTATGAGAAAGATCAGACCTGAGCTAACTTACAATGCCAATCCTCCTCTTTTTGCTGAGGAATATTGGTCCTGGGCTAACAATTGTGCCCATCTTCCTCTACATTATATGGGATGCCACCACAACATGGCTTGACAAGTGGTGCATTGGTGTGCGCCCGGGATCCAAACCTCTGAACCCAGGGCTGCTGTAGCGGAGTGTGCTCACTTAACTGCTGCACCACCGGGCTGGCCCCTCTCTCTATTTCTACAGCTAAAATGTCTAAATCTTTCTCTGGGCTAGTTGGAGTTTCCATAAAATGAAAATGTACATTCCAGAAAAATCCTTAACTTTTGCAGAATAATCTTTAATATGATAAACACCTTGGCAAAAATGTCACTGATTTTCAATGTGAGTGCCTCCACAAGGGTATCCTTGCATTGTCTCCTCTCCCAACCACCTCTCACTTTGGCCCTCCCCAGCCTCATGGGGTCAAACTGTTTACTGAGCACTAGGAATGTTCAGAGTCTGAGGGAGACTTCACGGATGACTAAGCCATGGTTTCTTACCCCAACCATTACTCTCCATCTCTGCTTTAACCTCTATTTTTCTTACTCTGGTTTCTACTTTAGTTGTTTACTTGTCTTGTGAATTGTTGTTTTGTGGTTTATAATTACCATGTAATTTCATATTACTTGTTGACTTAGAATTTAGAAAGAACTTACATTAAACAATATTTTTTTCCCAGCCCTTTGATGTGTCTAATACCTTTCAATGAAATTCAAGTGGCTTCTTGTTTTTAGGTCTCCATCATTATTTAGGATTATGTTCACTCCACATTTTTGAACTGACCAATGCTGCTTTACTCTTTAAACTTTTCTATGACAAGACTCACGTGAGGAATCCCTGAAGCACCATCAGCTAGGCATCCCCACATTCCTCACATCTGTTTCCTTGATTTGTTCCTAACTAAAGATGTTTCTGAAACTAATACTGAATTGTACCAAGTGGTCATTGCATAAAAAGCACTATCACAGATACCTTAAAGAGAACAAATGGAAAAAAATATTCAATTCCTCAGATAAGTTTGCAATCAAATGAGGCATTGAGGGGACCTGGGGGCACGGATCAGAGCAGGAATCTAAGAGAAGAGTTTTAAGTCAATTTCAAATGAGGTTAAAACTGGAATGAGATAGTATTTTAACAGTTATCTGAAATCATAAACATTTTTCTGACCTTTGAGAATTTATTTGCTTATAAACTGTATGTGTGGGGTAAGAGAGTGCTGATATTGTTTAATTTCTTTTTATTATTCACCACTTTGTAATAGATGTGGCTATTCACAATTAATAAATATCATAAATTAGAGAGACCCAACTGCCTCTTGTTTTCAATTCTTACACAAAGCTAAAGTTTTAAAGATCAAACTTCATTCTAGTTACCTTTCAACTAGTCTATATCAGAAAGATGCTGAGTTTTAGGAAAATACTTCAAAACACAAATTTTATATGTAATTTCAAAAGCAAAAGATGAGTTAAAAATTGGGTGGTAACCAATTTTGCTGCTATATATTAAACTTTAACATGGGAGCAGACATTTTTAGAGAATATAATTGATATTTGCCTATTTATATATTGTAGAATGTTAAAGGATTTACAGTTTTAATAGTATTTCAAATACCAGAGAATAAAAAACAGAACTGTTTCAGTTTTATGAAATAGCTTTTTAGACATAGCATATTTTCAGAGCATATTACTTGAAAATAAAACAATCAGTTAGTGAGGTTTA
The DNA here is from genome assembly GCF_020826845.1 of Diceros bicornis minor. Taxonomy (NCBI): domain Eukaryota; kingdom Metazoa; phylum Chordata; class Mammalia; order Perissodactyla; family Rhinocerotidae; genus Diceros; species Diceros bicornis. The sequence goes on along the minus strand of NW_026690902.1, from coordinate 1,899,389 downwards.
AGCCATGTGGTTTTATTTTAAACTTGCTCATACCATAGGAGCATCAATAAAAGCCCTCCAGCAGTAGCTGATGCTCTTTCTTTCCACCTGAGCACCAGCTGTATTTTCTTTAAGCATCAAACTCCCGGGCAACACCATAGCCCTCAACTCTGTTTAGTTGAGAAAAGACTTTATGTGTCATGTGTTTTTTCTAGGGCTATGGTGCTCCCAGACTTATTAAGTACAGGGAGAGAGTAAGAGTCTGAACACATTCAATAAACTCCAATGTGCTCAGGTGAGAAGACAGGTGCCTGAACTCACATCTGAAGAACTTAGAGGATGCTTTCTGACTCTGCTTCGTGCCTCTGACTAAGCAGTCCTGGACATCCCCGTTACAGCCACGGAATAACACAGGCAGCCTTGATGGACCAGAATTCCTCCTATGTCCATCATTTGTACACAGCAAACTGGCTTAAGACATCTCATTTCCTGCTGCAGTGGTAATTTTCAGAGATACAGAACTGCCATCTAGTGACTAAGAGAGCAGCAAAATGCTTTACATGAAAAGTGAAATTCTGAGTTTTATAAAACAGAACAGTGAAGCACTAAAGTTGGTATAGTTGACAAAATGTGGCACATGAAAGTTATAGTAAACCTGAAAAAATGTGTAGGTGAACTAATCAGTTGCTCTCTATGCCTCTAAAACATGTCTTGACATCCGACTCATAAATAGTAGAGTTTAAATATAATAGAATAACTTTGGAAACAAAATTCTCATCTTTTCTCATCCAATGCTGTTGGCAGGAGCCGGTATTAAATAGCCAGATGGTGAGTACCCATGTTGAAGCACCACTTTTATCACAGTGGAGAGAATATGAGGCATAAGCCCAATTGACTGATGTTCAGATCTTCCCTCTTACCCTTGATCAATTTTGTAAACATGGTTTTCTTTATCAGTTAAATATGAATTATAACAGTTACTTTAAAGGATTACTGTAAGAATTGCATAAGGGAATACAGTAAAGGAACTGGCGCACAGTAGATTGAGTTAATTCTCCTTCCCTGTCTCTCTTCTAAGAAACATACAGAAATAATCTAAGAATAGAACCCGTGTATAAAGTAAACTTATGACAAACAGTCAATTGCTCCTGAAGTAAGGGACATCATTGTTGAGTGCTTAACCTCAACTGCCTCCAAATACTGTTAACTCTCAATTAATTTTATGTGTTTTGTCTTCCAGACACTTCACTGGCTACAAGGAAAGGAGAAGTGTGAAATTAATTTCACCCTTGAATGGCCTAGCTGTAACAACACGTGTTTTAAATCACCAAGTTCTTCAGGTTTTCTGCTTATTACTATATATTTTAACATGGTTCACAGCTGGAGAAAATAAGAAAATCATTATAATTTTACACACACTAATATGTCTTGACTATTACAGCTGGAATCTTAATATATAGAGCAATGTTGTACATGTTTTGTGCTTGTTGATTGTACAGAATACTTTTCTCCAGGTTTTCTTTAATTTTACAGAAAGGAATACTACATTCCAGAGAGCCTAAGTACGTTGTCACACACTAACCAGAAACAGACCTGGGCCTAGAACTCAGGTCTGAGTCACCTGACTTCTACTGGAGCACACCCTCTTCTAACTGGTAATTTATAATACTAAGTTATTTTCAAAAGCCCAGTTGAGAGAAATTGTAAATAAATAAAACATGATTTTATATAAAATTAAAAGCTGCGACCCACAATTTCTATTTCATGTGAGTTTTTCCTTTCTTGTAGGTTTCTTGTTTTTAATACTAAGTCCATTTTGGTAACAAGAAAAAAGACATAATGTTTAGTTTCTTTAGTAACATTAAAAAAGCTTCTGTGGAAATTAAAAAGACACTAACTAATGTCTCGTCTACTAAAGCAACTTAAGAATATTATTTGATTTTAGGAAAGCTCTCAGAGATTTTTTTAAAAATCATATCCACGTGACTATTAGTCCAGCCAGGCACATCTCCACATGACATCTCCTAGAGTGTCCAGTTTTCTGCTGGATCCAGCTATTGTCAGGCCCAATGCTCTGGCTGAGTAGAGAATGATGCCGCTTCTGAAAAGTATGTACTCAGTTCCACTTCAACGCTGAGTGATGGAGACACTAGGAAAGGAAAAGATGAAAATATTACCCTAATCAATGATGTAAAACACAAGATATGAACAACCGTTAAAAGAATTTTCTATGAAATTGATCAATTCTACTATCACTACACCAGGCTATTTCCTATCAGTAATTTGACACATAAACAAATAGAATAACGTATTTAATGATATCAATTCTTTTAGTTGTGTGCTTTTCCTTTTAAAACTACATATGCTTATATATGTTTGCTTTATTTTCAGGTGGTGTCACCGTGTCAAGGCCTCGCAGGCAGGTGGGGCCTTCACTGAGGACTCCCAAGGCCCCCCCTACCTCCGGTGGCTGTGCATGTGCCCTTGGCCTCATGGGTTAAACCCAAGTCTGCAGGTCTCCCATAGCGGCCAGAGAAAGAAGGGCCCATGAGAGAGGTATGCGAGGGGCGCAGGCTGTGCCAACTTCCTCTTCTAAGGTCCCTGAGAGAGAGAGACAGAGAGAGAGAGAGTGAGAGAGCGAGAGAGATCCCTGACCTCTGCATTGCTGACTCCACCACTGGTGTCATGTCACACACCATCCCCCTTCCCCCAGCATCAACATGCCACCCCTGGGAAGGCACCACCACTGGGAGGCCTGTTCGTGGTCACCTCCCTGTTGTCCCTTCAGGACCAGAGCCCAGTGCAGGGGTGTTGGTTCAGACAAACATTTACATGTCCCTCTCCATGAGAATTGTCTTCTGCCATTCTCACATCCCAAACTCCACCCCCAACTTCCTCCTTTGTCTTATCTGAAGATAGTATTTAAGAGGAGCATCTCTGCCATTCTTTTGAGAGACTCCATTTCTCATGTGTCTCCCATGTATACATGTTATGAGCCCAATTTAATCAGGCATGGATTCTTTTACTTGCCTATTTGCATCCGGAACATAATTACTAGCTAGAGAATTAATTAGAGAATATTCATGGTGAATGAAAGATGTCATTTCTAATAACGTAATGGAATTCCTTGAGGCTTTATTCTTGGGACATGTGTAGGATTAAGTCAGGACACACTGTTAGAGTGATAAATAAGTTCTACATATTTTTCTTCTTCAAGACCATGAATTTCAGCCACAGTTCATACCCATCTACTTTGCAACAATGAAAAACAATTAAACAATGACCTTGAATATTTTGCCCTCAGATTCACTAGTCTTTAAAGTATTAATTGAACAATTTAAATCTAGATTTGTGAAAGACTATGGAGACTTCTAGAATGTCACGTTAGGTCCTTTAGAAGTGAAGATTTGTTTTTATAAAACATTTCTATTCTTTCTTATACTTTGACAATAATGTTACTCTGAATCTGTTTTAAAGAGGATAATGGCAGATTTACTTTAATTTGCACCCTTTTTTAAGTACATTTACCTAATATGTCTCAGTCTCTTGAAAACTTTTATCTTTAGCTCAACCTTCATTTAAATCACCAGACCTATTTGATGAAGGCGACATGAACATTTACTCGAAAACTCCTCAGAAAATTACTAATGTAATCTGTAGTCTGGACAATCCATTGTAAAACTCAAACTGGATTTGCCAGGCCCCTCACAACGGCTCATAACTCTGTTTGTACATTTATCTGGGAACATACTAGCTGAAGTTAATTGTTCATCCCAAATGCTTTCTTTAACTCAATCAGTAATACTTCCAAAGTTTTAATGTAAATGTGACCAATTTGGTGAAATCCAAGTGACTTTTTTTGTTTTTGCATGCCAATGAGATTAGAAAATAAGTATTTTAATTATTGTTATTGATTTTAAAAATCAGAGATGAAGAAAACAAACTTCTTTGTCCACAGACATTTCTGCAAATGAAATTGTCTGAAAAACTGACAGCTAGTCCCCCGTTTTAACCACTAAACCATAAGAAATGTAATACCGTGGGCAAACACTTGAGCGTTGTCACCTGCAGGAGTCCTCAGCGCTGTTGCCCCACTAGGGCCACGAATCAGGGGAAGGAGCCAGTGGAGGGGAGTCAGCTGTGCCCTGAGCATCCTGCTTTCCTTGGTCAGAACCCAGTCCCAGCTGCTCCTTTTCTCATCTTCTGGGGAAGCAGAGAATTCTTCTGGAGACACAACACATTGGGTGTTAAGGATGTCAACGTTCTTTTATAAACAGATGTTACATCGTGTAATGGGCTTCTCAGGACAGGAGAAGCCACCTCAAGGGAAGGCAGAACTTCTCCAGGAGCTGAAGGTCATCCAGTGAGAGCAGAGTCAAGGGCTGCACAGCGTCAGCCTGCTCCTGCTCTCCATCTCATGGACACCTCGGTCCCCAATCCCCGACACCCCTCCCAGTGCCCCCACAAGGGTTCCCATTGTATCCACAGAGTCCCGCGCAAGCGCAGGACTGGTGCTCAGAGTGGCAGAGGGGCCGCCGAGCTGGAGAGCCCCAGGGCGCATGCACTCGGGGCGGAATCCCTGATGCGGAAGTGGTGGCCACTGGAGTTTGTGTGGGGGGGTTCGGGCAGTTTCTGGATCCTTCCTCCAGGATTTTCAGCGCGGGGAACTCTCCTTTCTGCAGTGTGGAGGAGCACTGGGCAGGAGTGGCGCTGAGGTAGGCGGTGGGCAGCGGGCTCAGCGTGGAGATCTCCGCCGCATATGGCGTGAGCACCGTGTCCAGGGCGGCGGATGGGACCGGGCGCTGGGGCTGCTGGCAGTCTGCTCCAGGCGGGGGAGCCCAACCTCTGTCCCTTGGAGGAACAGAAGAGCGCCACTTGGCCAGCCTGTCCCTGTGCCTTGGCGGGGCCCCAACCCAGCGGGGCCTCACCTCGACGGGGCCTCCTGCCCACCCATCCAAGGTGCAGGGGGTGGCAGGGAGTCGCCTGCCCTGTGTGCCCGCCCTTGAGTTTGCGCCCCCTGGGACCCCGTCTAGGCCAGGTCGCGACATCTCTGGGTGAACGCTTTCCTTCAGAAGAGGGCCTGTGGTCAGCGCTCCTCTGCCTGACTCCGCTCAGGCTATTGGGCTCCTCATTGCCTTCATTAAACAAAAGAACGGTTTCTACATCCTTGGGACCACCTTTATAGAAAAGCCTGATCGCATTCATGGTTTCTGATAATTGACTCTATATTTGCAAGGTGAACTTTGAAGCCTGTGAATTGTTGTAAACTACATTTAATGAAAGGAGCATTAAACAATCTTTGGTGCAAATTGTGTAGCTTCCTAATACTAACTCACCTTCTGTTAACTTAGACTGATGACTGATCAATTGATGATTGACATAATGTGTATGGAATTTTGGTTTCAGTTGAAAAGATTTTCTTGGAAGTTGGTGTTAAAATTAAAATTGGATAAAGAAGAGGATTTTGGAAGTTGTATGTAGTGTCTGTTTTGTCTCCATACTCATTTAGAATTGCAAGAATTTAGATTTGGAAATCCCATAAAACAAGAAGTTTTAAATTTTGATTTGACTGACAAGGGAAAAGGTCAAATACGGTAAGATTTCATTTACGCAATATTCTAGAAAAGATAAACCATAGGGAAAGACAACAGATCGTTAGTTGTCATTAGTTTTCATATTTAGTTAATCATTTAGTTTAATAGTTTAATCATTAGTTTTAATTTTTCTTATTAAAAAATACATTTAAATGATAGCATCCTAATTATGCTTTTGGATGATACCAGAAGTTAACAACCTATTAAATTCTGCAGTAGGAAGAAATGACATGTTGGTTCTTGGTGTCTTTGAAGTGTAAGTATTGGCGGTAATGAAACTTTTAAATGAGCTTTTTTGGATTCTAAACTACCGATTTTTTTACTAGATCCTGTTGGGCATGGCATGTTACAAGTTTTAAAAGGCTCTTTAAATTATTGTAGCAGGCTGAAGCTATTAAATTATAATGTAAGCTCTTTATAGATGAAACAAGCAAAAATACAAAAAGCCAAGCATCAATTTATCTTTGTTAAAAAATCAAGTATATCTTACCATACACATGAATGACTTTTGGCTAGACAGACCTGACCTTGACAAGATGGACTCATTGGTATGGGGAACTTCTTTTGGAATGTTAAAATGGGAGAGGATATATAAATTTTACCTGAGGATGACCCAAGTCGATATGGCAGGTTTAGTTGCTTTTACACTCTTTCTGAATTATGATCTTGATTAAAAACCAGGTCATAGACATTCCAAGACAATTGGACCATTTTATGTATCAATATATTAAGATGTCTTATTTCTCTGATACTTTCTGATTTCAGGGTGTCTGGGAAAAACAGGTTCTCAACATAGGTACTTTGGAATATAATTTTTGATTCTTGACTTATCAAATCATAGAACTGTTGAGTTGGAAATAATTCTAGTGGTTTAGAGCCTAACCTCTTCAATTTCCAGGAAATGGAGTGTGAGGTTTTTTGAGTTGTCGTCCACAGTCAGACTGCTACTTTAGTGGCAGAGTTGGAACTAAATGCTCAGATGCTTGTCTCCAGATTCCTAGTACAGTGCTTTCTGTGCTACGTACTATTAAGTAAACAAACCAATGAGTTACCTTCTCATATCATATACGTAGCCAGCAGTGTCGATTATTTCCCATATGCATTTCTTTCCTTTCTTTTTTAAATAACTTCTAACCACAATTAATTTATTCCCCTGCCATGTATAATGACTATCCTTGTGTGTGTCTCCTCAAGCACACGTGTGAACTCCCTAGAATGGACACCTGCCTGTGATTGGATTGTTGGGCCAGAGGCTGATGTGCATCTGCATCTTGACGAGCTGCAGCCAAATCATCCTCTGAAGTTTTAACAATTTCCATTCCCTCCAACAGTGTTTGAGTCATCCTTGCCCTAGGAATTGTCAGATTGGCATTGTCAGATTTTTAAATTTTTGCCAATCTGATGGGTGAGAAATGAAGTATTTGTTTTCCTCTTTTGACAAACGCATAGAGCTGTGCAACTCCCAAAATTGAGATACAGAACAGTTCCAGCAACCAGAACTCCCTTGAGCTGCTCTTTTGTAGACAACTCTTCCCCTAACCTTAACCACTGGTGGCTAATGATCTGTTGTCTTTCTCTATGGTTTGTCTTTTCTGGAATATCATATAAATGGAATCCTACAGTATTTGGCCTTTTGAGTCTGTTTTCTTTCATTTAGCATGATACATTTATTTGAGTGTTCATCCATGTTGTTGACTGTATCAGCAGTTCCTTCTGTTTTATTGCTGAATGTAGTATCCATTGTATGAATTCACCACAGTTTATCCATCCACCAGTTGAAGGACATTTGAGTTATTTTCAGTTTTGTCTTTTTTGACTATGAATAAAGCTGCTATAAATCTTTATGATTTGAGAAGGCAAACAAGTTTTTGTATGAACTTGTCTTCTTCTCCTGGGTAAGCACATAGAAGTGGAATTGCTGGGTCATATGGTATGTGCATGTTTAACTTTATTTTAAAAACTCTTTGTGGTAGCAAAGTCATGGCCCACAAAGATGTCCTAATCCCTGAACCTGGGAATACATTAGTTTACTTGCCAAAGGTGAATTAAATTTGCTGACGGAATTAAGGTTGCTGATCAACTGACTTTAAAATAGGGAGATGATCCTGGATTATCCAGGTTGGTCCAGTGCATCTCAAAGGCCCTTAAAAGGTAAAGAGAAGCAGTAGAGTAGAGAAAAAGATAGAACAAGGGAAGCAGGGCCAGAGAGATGCCGAGTTCTTGGTTTTGAGGGTGGAGGAGGGGGGCCATAGGGTAAGGAATGTGGTGGTCTCTAGAAGCTTGAAAAGGCTAGGAAATGGATTAAGGTTTAAAGTCCCCCAAAAAGAACCTAGCTCTGCCAACAACTTGATTATAGAACAAAGAGACCCGTGTCAGACTGCTAACCTACAGAACTGTAAAACTATAAATCTGAGTTCATTTAAGCCATGAAAATTGTGCTAATTTGTTACAGCAGCATAACAAACTCCCCTTTAAAATTGTTTTCCAAAGAGGCTGAACCACTTTGTGTTCCCACCAGCAATGTAGGAGTGTTCCAGTTACTTTCCATCCTCATTAACACTTGGTATGGTCAACCTCTTTAATTCTAGTCATACCAATATGTACATAGCAGGATCTCAATGTGGTTTTTATGTGCCTTTTTCTCATGATTAACGACCTTGAGCATCTTTTCATGTGCTTATTTGCCATCTGTGTATCTTCTTTGGTGAGTGTCCAAATCTGTGACCATTTTAAACTTGGATTTTCTTATTGACGAGTTTTGAGAGTTCTTTATAGTCCTGTCAGATATGTGACTTGCAAAGGTCTTCTCCCTGTCTGTGGCTTGCCTTCTCCAGCCTCTCACGGGTTTCTTTGTAACGTCTGTGTAAAGTAACTCGAGAGGTTTCACATGACCTTATCTTCCCTCAGATACAGAAACAGAGTGAAGTTGGAGCACCTGAGTCCAATCAGACCTTGATCAGATTTGGGTCTGAGTCTCAGTTTTAGTAAACCCAGGCCTTCCACTTTCCCCCTGTTCCTGTTTGCGGTGCTCCCCTTCCCCGCACAGGGGTCTGGTACTAAGTCTGGTAGATCTCTGTTTCCTCAGGTTTGGGAGCCCACAGAAAACTTAGCTACGCCCGTCAGACATTTCAGCGTAGCTCTCCAGCCTCCTACCTTACATTTTTCACAATATGGCAAATTCCCAAAAGATCACACTAGCAGTATGTTTGACTTAGGACACTTCCACCACTTCTGGAGGTTTCACTTTGCTTTGTGGAAGCTTTTGGCCTATTTCCCCAGATTCCTGTGTGGCACCAAAACTTAACACAGATGCTGTGAGGAAGAGCGGTTGTGTGTCTGAGAGCCTTCAGGTTTCCTCTGCCACACCAAACTAGAAGTTTGGCTAGTTTCTCTTTTCCCTAGCCGAGGCTCTGACTAAGCAAGCCAGATCCTCGGCAAGCACCCAGAATCAGAATATGCCTGCAAGGCAAAGAAAGATAAAAATCCCTGCTCACATAAAAGAGTTTTCTTCTTTCTGGAATTTTAGTTGGTTGGTTCTGAAGTTCTCTGATGCTCTAAAAATATATTTATAACTTATCTGGTTTTGTCCAGTTTTGCAGCAAGAGTGTTTTCCTGTCCTAGTCTCCTCTAAACCAAAAGTTCCCTTGTCATTAGTTTTTAACTCCATCAGTTATACCCTGTCAATATTATTATTGTTTGGTAAAGTCATGTTTTCAATGATTTATTCAGACGTTTACCCTTTTTTATCCTCACGATCCATTTTTACATCTTAACATTTTTTCTTCTATCAATTTCTTCTTAAAGTACATTCTTTTTCACTTTTTAAATTTTTTCCTTGAGGAGGATTAGCCCTGGGCTAACATCTTTTCCTATCTTCCTCTATCTTGCATGTGGGTCACCACCACGGCATGGCTGATGAGTGCTGTAGGTCCACACCTGAGATCCAAACCCATGAACCCAGGCAATCAAAGTGGTGCGTGGTGAACTTAAACCACTACATCAGGTGGCTGGCCCCCTTAAAGTACATTCCTTCGATGTTCCTTAATGAACATTTGTTGGTGGTAATACTCAGTAAATGTTTGCATAAAAATATCTTTAATTCACCGCAGTTCTTGAGATATGGTTTGATTGGGTATACACTGAAAGTTATCGTCTCTCTGTACCCTGAAGAATTAATCCAACTCTCTCTTGCCTTCCATTGTTAAGAAACGTATCATGGGACTAAATATAAGTCTCCATAAGTGTTCTGTCACTCTGCAGGGCTTTGAATATCTTCTTTCGTATTTGGTGTTCTTTGGTTTCCCTGGATGGATCTGACTCTAGATTTATTTTTTTAATTCTGCTTGAGATGTATTCAGCTGCCTGAAGCTAGAGTAGAAGAATTTTATTAACTCTGGAACTTTCTGTTATTATGTGTGAATATTCCTTTAAAGCATATATACATTTATATTTTTTAATTCAAATATATATACACATTCTTATTTATACACATTCAATATATATTCATTAAATATATATTTATATTATTTAACACAATGTATTATATTATTCAATATAATGATTTATGTTATTCAAAAAAATACATATATTATTCATATATATAGTTTCCTTTACTTGACCAAACTCAAGCCAGGCTCCTTTGAGCCCTCTTCTTCACTAGGCCTTGATCTTGGCCTATAATAACTACAGCCTCTCAGCACAAATGGTTTCACCCCCCACACACACATTAAAGACTTAAACACTGACATAGTTTCTAACAGCTCAAATCCACATCCTTACGATGACCCCTGCCCCCTTATAGTGCCTGCCTGAGAAAGCTCAAGGCAGCCAAAAGAATTGACTGTTTGTTCTGGCCAACACTCGATCATTGGCTCCTGACACCCCTTTCTTAGAGCATTTACCCAAAAGGGCTTGCAACTGTGAATCTTTCCTCTGTCTTTTTGAGTTGTGTATGTGTCTCCTATAACTGCATTTCTCAAGGACCTGAGAGCCATTCCTTGAGAGGAGGACAGGGTGTCTGTCTCCCAGACTCTGTGAGAGGAGAGAAGTTAAATTTTGATCATTTCCAACTAGCCAACACAACTGGCCAGATCACACTGAACTGACCAACACTCTGTAGCCTTTCCCTCCCTGACTCTACTGAGCCCCTGCTCACACTTCTGCCTGCTCCCTCATTCTCCATTTCAAATGCCCAGTCACCTATGTACAAATCAAATTGAGTTCAGCACTGTTCCCTCTTCCCTACTGCAGTGGTATATTACTGATTAAAATCTGTTCTGATCATTTTAAATAGATTCTGGCTTTGTGTATACTCTACATTTAACACATATTCTGATAATCTCATGCATATGCATATATATGCATATACCAACACAACCATGTGCCCTCCAGGACCAGTTCAGCTGACTCCATCTTATCAACAGAGTAGTTCCGCATTTTCTTTCAGGAACTGACACCCCTCGTCCAGCTCAGGCCAGTTGAGACCACCAGCCCATCAACCGGGCCTGCGCACATGCTTGATAAGTGACCTTTTTGACATCGAGCTAAAAGCTCCATCCTCAGATCATGGTAACACTACCAATTTGTGAACACACATCTGATGAAGAGTCATGAAGCTTGACTTTGCTTGCGCAGATCATCAATTACCTCATTTCTCCTTACTTCAAATCATCTACCTCCACACATCAGACCACCCTGCCCTTCATCCCATAAATTGTAACCCAAGCCCTGGCTCAGGGAGACAGATCTGAGACAAACACGTGTCCCCATCTCCTTACAGATCAATCTCACAAAATAAAGCTACAATTCTATCCCCAAAAGCTAATGTCAGAATAATTGCGTTTTTTAATGTAGATTGGGCAAGAGAACCTCAATATTGTGCGGTAACATCAATACATATATATATACTTAATGGATGTTTTATCTTCTTTTTCTTTTTCTTTGCTGAGAAGGATTCACTCTGAGCTAATATCTGTCGCCAATCTTCTTCTTTTTGCTGATGAAGATTCACGCTGATCTAACCTCTGTGCCAACCTTCCTCTATTTTGTATGTGGGTTGCCACCACAGAATGGCCAACTGATGAGTGGTGTAGGTCCATGCCAGGAACTGAACCTGGGCCGCTGAAGTGGAGTTCTCTGAATTTAACCACTAGGCCATGGGTCTGGCCCATCTCTAATTGTTTTAAAGATGTTATTAGAGATGTAATTGATGTTTCACTATGATCTCAGGATTTCCTTGCTGCTCCTTTAGTCCCTCACTTCAGTGTATGTGTTTCTTGCTCCATCTTTCATTCTAGAGGAATTCCTCAAATATCTAGTGGTCCTTGGCTACCCATTCGTATTTCTGTGATGAGGAGGAAACAGCTGAGTATGATCTCTGTGGGCCTGATGGGGCCTGTGTCTGTCTGGACTCAGTGTTTCTTCAGGGGTGTAGAGTGTTGACATAAACAAGCAAACAATGTTGGTACCCATGCTCTCAGTCTTTTTGTGTTAAATAAGTTAACATACTTATTCCACACATTCACACAATGACAGACATCCTCTGAACACTTGGAAATGCTGACAACACACACACACACAGACACACACAAACATGCACACTATTTGCAAATGACCAGCAGCATTCAGACTGTAAACTGTACCTGATAATGCACACTGATAATCAGAACATACACACAAACTCACACTCATACAGACCACTCACTGTCTCAGAGCCCACAGTGACTTGAACTCTCTAAACACACACAGACATCAACAAAACACACCTTCACATAGATGCTATAATAGCCATGCACCCTGTGACCATACAGAATTGCTGAACACACACATCCACACAACCAGGAACGTGACCGTGCACGTGTGGGCTTGATCAGGGGATTTTTCACACCTCAGCATCAACATGGACACCCCGGGGCGAGAGGGAGAGGCAGAGGGAACAGGGAGAACATGTGGGGAGCAGACAGGAGGCACTTGTATAAAGCAAATATGATACCTGCAAAGCTGGTTCCTAAATGACATATGACTCAAGGGTATGAGGAGCCAAGAGGGTCTGAAATGGTACAAAGGAGGTGACTGATACAAACCCATCACAAGATATTGAAATGTAAGGGACAGTGATATTTTAAAAGGCACTGAGGAGAGTTCATCAAAGCTTAGATATAATTCCGGACAATGAGTGACATGGAATTCCGGCCAAAGAACAGCCATTATTGCTGTTAAAATGCCTATTTAAATGTTTCTTATAAAATTATACTCCTTGAAAAATGACAAATATTCATTGGTTTAAAACATTTAAAACATTTCAGGATAAAATTACTGCAGGTTCCACTTTTATTGACTAGCTTTCTTTGGGCAACTATAAAAGCTGGACAAAGCACACAGAACAGCTTCTTGAAGGGTCAAGAACATCCTGTGCAGGCAGAACTTGGGGGTCTATAATCTCTGAGATGAGGGAACACAAGATTGTGAGCATCAGCTCCATGCAGCTTCTCCCCTAAGGCATTTGCTATTTCAACAGTGAGAGAAGAGAGTCTGAGTAGAAAGAGGAGGAAAAATGAAATGAAATTTGGTTCCAGCAAAGTCCAGTAACTTCTGCTTCCAGTCAGATGTGGTAAAGGCAGAGCAACAATTAAACATCGATTTAATAAATACAGTATGTTTGAAAACACCAAAGGGATGTGGAAGAAACAGGACTAGATGAAATAAAATTTCAAAAAGGGAAGAGCCTTTTTAGGTGAGATTGCCAGACACGCCCTCACCTGAGGGAATTTGCGTAATTTGGACTGTGGTAATCAGACTTGTGTTAGCAGAAGACAATAGTAAGTATAATCTGTCATAATTGATCTATGTTAGCATTTTAATATCACAAGCTTTGTTTCCCTGTTAAATTTTATTGCGTCCACTAGAAGACTCTGTGAAGGGAAGGACATTGTATCATTTGCCAGGTGATCTCCAGAACATTCTTCAGTTGGGGCTGTATGACTACTGTAAATATTTGTTAATTGTTGGTTTCGTGAATGCTAAGGACTGAATGTCTATGTAACACAATTTCATAAGTTAAAATCCTAATTCTTGAGGCGATGGTATTTGAAAGTGGGGCCTTTGGGAGTTAATTAGGTTAGGTGAGACCATGAGTGTGAAGCCACCCTGATGGGATTAGTGCCCTTATAAGGAGATGGAGGGCCAGAAATCTCTCTGCCAGATGAGAGTAGAGCAACAAGCTGTCCTTCTGCAAAACAGGAAGACAGCTCTCACTAAAAACAAATCAGCTGGAACCTAGATCTTGAACATCCCAGTCTTCAGAACTGTAAGGAATACATTTCTGTTGTTAAAAGTGTCCAGTCTAAGGACAGCCCAGTGGCGCGGCTAAGTGTGTGTGCTCCATTTCAGCGGCTTGAGGGTTTACAGGGTCGGATTCCGGGTGCACACTGATGCACAGCTTGTCAAGCCATGCTGTGGCAGCGTCCCATATAAAAAGTAGAGGAAGATGGGCACAGATGTTAACCTAGGGCCAATCTTCCTCAGCAAAAATGAGGAGGATTGGCATCAGATCTTAGCTCAGGGCTGATCTTCTTCACACACACACACACACACACACAAAAAAAACAGAAGTGCCCAGTCTAGGGGCCTGCCCCACCACCTAGTAGTTAAGTTCAGTGAGCTCCTCTCCGGTAGCCTGGGTTTGGTTCCTGGACACAGACCTACACCACTCATCATCAGCCATGTTGTGGGGGTGACCAACATACAGAATAGAGAAAGACTGGCATGGATGTTAGCTCATGGTGACTCTTCCTCAGCAAAAATATAAATAAAGAACCCAGTCTATGGTATTTTTGTAACAGCATCCCATACTGACTAGGACACTGAGTGTGTGAATAAGTTCATCTAGATTGATGATCCTTCTTCCACATGACACATTATTGCCAATGATTCCTAATTTTGTGTGAGTCAAATTTCCCTTAAGGATCATAAAGACGTTAGGACACTTCTCCGTAGTTATGCACATATTGATATGCATGAAAAGGTTGCATCAAGTGCTTTATCGATGCCTTAGTCTCACACCTCATCCCATTAGCCTTCAACGAACCTTAGTGTTACAGCCAGTGCTTTGGGAAATAGAGGAAAGTCCCTCACGGAAGAGGGGCTTGTATCCACCGTGCAGCTCCTGTCCTCTGCCCAGCCAGCTCCAGTGCAGGATCAATTTATAAGATGGGCTTTCCTCCAGGCAGTTCTGTCTTTCTCCCAGCCTGTTCTCATTTAGGATGATCTCACCAAGAGCAATGAGTGGAAATTGGAAGGGAAGAGCTACAGAAGGCATCTGCCAGGAGAAATTCTTTGTGGTTACATGATCTAGAATATGGACACTTGGCTGGTCTAAGGCGTCCTGAAAATGGAACCCTTCCCATGTCTGCAATATCCCTTTATGTCCTCTTTCCCCACCATCTCTCTGTTCTTGGTGGTAAAACTCCCTTGGCAACTACAATATAAAAATGCAAATAGAGAATGGTCCATTTCCAGTCTCAGAATTCTGTGAAATTTTACTGCCTATCCCCAGTCTCCCAGGACTAACACCCTTTTCACTGTTTTAAGATTAGATCACATTTTAATCTCCTTGAATCAGAGTTTTCTCTCATCCTTGTTATATATATACATGTTCTGATACATAATATTGAACACATTATTTTTGGCCCTACAATCTC
Organism: Diceros bicornis minor; assembly: GCF_020826845.1. Classification (NCBI taxonomy): domain Eukaryota; kingdom Metazoa; phylum Chordata; class Mammalia; order Perissodactyla; family Rhinocerotidae; genus Diceros; species Diceros bicornis. Next base: position 1,884,118 of record NW_026690902.1, on the reverse strand, counting down.
CAGATTCACTCATAGTTATTTTCTGATGGATGCATGCCTTTTTAATTATGTTTATAACTCCATTAACTATAGAAACTGACTAAATGATGAGTAATAATGTACTAATACAGGAAAATGGCCCATTTTTATTCATCATAAAGTTTCATGTTTTCATCAAGACAAATACACTAATACTTAATTATTCAGCAAAAACTCTTACTGTGTATATGTAAGCAATTGTAAATCTATTGGAGTTGGTTTACCTTGTCGATTATTCCTTGTTTCTGAATTGTCCCTTCAGCATTTCCATGAACATTTTAGAATCCTGCATCTTTATCCTACCTTTTTAAATACTAGGTCATTGACAAAACTCCACATAACTTATCCAGTTGTGTGCTAGTGGGTCATTTGTAGGGTGTCTTTCCGGGTACATTTTCCAATGTGAACTCCAGCTGATGGCCTTGTGACACTGATGTAAATACTGGTGTCTCCACATATCATGGCGCCAGTGGTGTGTGGTTCTTTACGGAGTCATATATAACCTAATACTTTTCATTCAATCAATGTAAACAATGCTATGGAAAGTAGATTGGGGACAATTAATAAAAGAAGATTGATTATGAACATGCTGTTAGGGAGAAAAATTGAACCTCTGGCTATAAAGGTTTATGGTTATGCAATTAATCAGCCACCCTAACAAATCCCGTTCATAGGCAGGGCTATATACATATATATATTAGATTAAAATTATATCATTCATTAGTTTGAATGAGCTTTTGTGAAGTATGCCTTGTTTCTCTTGCCCTTTCATACTGGGAGAAATACGGAATAGATAGAAAACGACTGGCTCACTCTGGTCCTAACTCAGAGCACATAGGGCTTGAATCGTTGAACAAATGAGCCATTAACGGCGGCTACACCACTGGGATTTCCTGATCCAACATCGGTTATACACCCTATTGTGGATATGGACTCTAGAATAAGATTGTGCTGTTATCCTCACGGTAACATGTTCTGTTGATCAATATTTTGGATCAATAAGTGATAAAATATTTTGACTAGCTGGTCTAGATTTTAATCACTCGGTGGTGACCAGACCTTGCAAAGGCAACATCATCATTTGTTGTCTAAATGAGAACTTGTATGAACGGCCACTCGAGGGTTTTACTCTCTCTTACATTTAAACAGTGAAATTGACCTTTGTCTGAAGAGGCAGGAATGACAAAATAAGACGAGAAGACCCTATGGAGCTTCAATGAATTAAAAAAAAACAAAGGTAAGCCAAATCGAGGGATAACAAAATTTAAATGGACTAACAATTTTGGTTGGGGTGACCTCAGAGAAGAAAATAACCTCTGAGTGATTAAAATCTAGACCTGCTAGTCAAAATATTTTATCACTTATTGATCCAAAATATTGATCAACAGAACACGTTCCCCTCAAGATTACAGCACAATCTTATTCTACACTCTGTATCTACAATAGGGTGTATGTCTGTGATGTTGGATCAGGAGATCCCAGTGGTGTAGCTGCCATTAATTGCTCATTTGTTGAATGATTCAAGCCCTACATGATCTGAGTTCAGACCAAAGTAATCTAGTCAGTTTCTATCTATTCCATATTTCTCCCAGTACAAAAGGGCAAGAGAAACAAGACGTACTTTACAAAAGCACATTCAAACTAATAGATGATATAATCTTAATCTAATATATATATGTATATAGACCTGCTTATAAACGGGGTTTGTTAGGGTGGCTGATTAATTGCATAAGAAGTAAACCATTATACCCAGAGGTTCAATTTTTCTCCCTAACAGCATGTTCATAATCAATCATCTTTTATTAATTGTCATCAATCTACTTTCCATAGCATTCCTTACATTAATTGAATGAAAATTATTAGGTTATATATGACTCTGTAAAGGACCTGTCTTGACATGAGTACAGCCATGTTTGGCCGCTCCATCGACATATAGCCACCAGCACACAAAGAAATACAAAGCTGCTTTCTGTGTGGTGGGAACTGGCCTTTTCCTGAGAACTGGCCTTTCTCCCATGGAGAGAGTTGAAAGTTGTAACATTTCAAGGCTCTTGGAGCATCGTAGCGTGGGATGGACTGGCTATCTGTGCCGGGCTAAGATCAAAGAGAACAATGCACGTACACAACTACTGGGCTGGGACGTTAGCTAAGGGGCTCAGTGCACGTACGCCACAGATAACCATTTTATGCATGGGGACACTAGATGCGTGCTCTGTAAACTCTGTAACTGCTTATATAAACTGCTGGAAATTGAGACCTGGTGAGAGTTCCACCTGTGGAAAGGACACCTTGTCCAGGACGTGTGATCCTTGCCCAGCCACGTCGATTGACAGGGCTTTCCCAGTAGTGGGGCGTGGATGTTGTGAGTAATTGATTTGATGTGAAGTAATTGATTTGATATGAAGTAATTGATTTGATGTGTTCTCTTTTCAGTCAACCTGCTGTTTCTCTTTCCGGTTGATTTGTGTCATTTCTCTTCAGCCGATGTGGATGTTTTCCCTTTCCAGTTGGGCTGATGTTTTTTCCCTCTTAATATTTGACCTATTCGGATCTGTTTGCAGACTCTCGCCTTTACTATCCTCTATATAATAAAATATACCTTCAGTCCATTTGTTTGGAGTGGAAAGTGTCTTTTATATCTCCGATCGAATCCCCGAACCTCTCATAACAGACCACACATCTTTGGCCCCATGATCTGTGGAGACACCAGTATTTATATCAGTGTCACAAGGTCATCAGGTGGCGTTCACGTTGGAAAATGTACTCGGCAAGACACCCTACGGAGAACCCATTAGCACACAACTGAACAAGTAATGTGGACTTTTGTCGATGACCATGTGAAAACATACCTAGGAAGACACCCTACAAAGGATCCACTAACACACAACTGAACGAGTAATGTGGACTTTTGTCGATGACCTAGTATTTAAAATGGTAGGATAGGGCCGGCCTCGTAGCTGAGCGGTTAATTGCGCGCGCTCCATTGCTGGCGGCCCGGGTTTGGATCCCAGGCTCGCACCGACACACTACTTCTCTGGCCATGCTGAGGCAGCTTCCCACATACAGCAACTAGAAGGATATGCAGCTATGACATAAAACCATCTACTGGGGCTTTGGGGGAAACATAAATTAATAAAAATTATAACAAAAAAATAAAATGGTAGGATAAAGATGCAGAATTCTAAAGTGTTCATGGAAATGCTGAATGCACAATTCAGAAACAAGGAATAATCGACAAGGTAAACCAACTCCAATAGATTTATAATTGCTTACATGTACATAGTTAAAGTTTTTGCTGAAAAATTAAGTATTCATGTATTTGTTTTGATGATAACATGAAAGTTTATGTTTAAAAAAATGGGCTATTTTCCTGTATTCGTACATTACTACTCAGCATTTAGTCAATTTCTATAGTTACTGGAGTTATAAACATAATTACAAAGGCATGCATCCATCAGAAAATAACTATGAGTGAATCTGGAGATTCTAGGGCCAAAAATAATGTTTTCAATATTATGTATCAGAACATGTATATACATAACAAGGATGAGAGAAAACTCTGATTAAAGGAGATTAAAATGTAATCTAATCTTAAAAGAATAAAAAGAGTGTCAGTCCTGGAAGACTGGGGATAGGCAGTAAAATTTCACAGAATTCTGAGACTAGAAATGGGCCATTCCCTACTTTCATTCTTTTATTGTCATTGCCAAGGCAATTTGGTCATCAAGAACAGAGAGATGGAGGGGAAAGTGGACATGGAAGGATATTGCAGACATGGGAAGGTTTCCATTTTCAGGACAACTTAGAGCAGCCAGGTGTCCATATTCTAGGTCATGTAACCACAAAGAACTTCCACTGGCAGATGCCTTCTGTAGCTCTTCTCTCCAAATTTCCACTCATTCCTCCTGGTGAGATCATCCTAAATGAGAACATGTTGGGAGAAAGATAGAGCTGCCTGGAGAAAAGCCTATCTTGTAAATTGACCGTGTTCTAGAGCTGGCTGGGCTGAGGACAGGAGCAACACGATGAATACCGACCCTTTTCAGTCTAGGGACATTCCTTTATTGCCCTTTGGGGAATACACTGACTGCAACACTGAGGTTCACTGAAGGCCAATGAGATCAGGTGTGAGACTAAGGTGTCAATAAAGCACTTGACGCAAAATGTTTTCATGTGTATCAGTATGTGCATAACTAGGGAGAAGGGCCTTAACATCTTTATGATCCTTAAGGGAAATTTGACTCACACCAATTTAGGAATCATTGGCAGTAACATGTCATGTAGAAGAAGGATCGTCAATCTAAATGAACTTATTCACGCACTCAGTGTCCTAGTCAGTATGGGATGCTGTAACAAAAATATCATAGACGGGGTACTTTATTTATTTATATTTTTGCTGAGGAAGATTCACCATGAGCTAACATCTGTGCCAGTCTTCCTCTATTTTGTATATGGGTCACCCCCACAGCATGGCTGCTGATGAGTGGTATAGGTCTTTGTCCAGGAACTGAACTCATGCTACTGAAGAGGAGCTCATTGAACTTAAAAACTAGGCCATGGGGCAGGGCCCTAGACTGGGCATTTTTGAGGTGTGTGTGTGTGTGTGTGTGTGTGTGTGTGTGAGAGGAAGATCAGCCCTGAGCTAACATCTGTTGCCGATCTTCCTCTTTTTTGCTGAGGAAGATTGCCCCTGGGTTAACATCTGTGCCCACCTTCCTCTACTTTTTATATGGGACGATGCCACAGCATGGTTTGAGAAGCGGTGCATCGGTGCATGCCTGGGATCTGAACCTGTGAACCCTGGGGCCACTGAAACGGAGCACCCGCATTTAGCCACTGCACCACCTGGCCATCCCTAGACTGGGCACTCTTAACAACAAAAGTGCATTCCTCACAGTTCTGAAGACCGGATTGTTCAAGATCTAGGTTCAAGCTGATTTGCTTTTCGTGAGAGCTCTCTTCCTGTTTTGCAGAAGGACAGCTTCTTGCTCTACCCTTATCTGGCAGAGAGAGCTCTGGCACTCCATCTCCTTGTAAGGGCACTAATTCCATCATGGGGGCTTCACACTCATGGCCTCATCTAAGCTAATTAACACCCAAAGGCCCCAATTCCAAATACCCTCAGGTCGGGGATTAGGATTTTACCGTATGAAATTGGATTACATAGACATTCAGTCCATAGCATTCATGAAACCAACAATTAACAAATATTTATAGAAGTCATACAGCCCAAACTGAAGAATGTTCTGGAGATCATGTGGCAAATGATACCATGTCTTTCCCTTCATAAAGTCTTCTAGTGGAGGGAGTAAAAATTAACAGCCAAACAAAACTTGTGATATTTAAAAGCTAACATAGATCAATTATGACAGACTGTACTTACAATTGTCTTCTGGTAAGACAGGTCTGATTATCAGAGTCCAGATTAAGCAAATTACCCCGGGTGAGGGCATGTGTGGCAATCTCACCTAAAAAGGTTCTTCTCCTTTTGAAATTTTCTTTCATCAAGTCCTGTTTGCTTCCACATCCCTTTGGTGTTTTCAAACAGACAGTATTTATTAAATCAATGTTATTTGTTACTCTGCCTTTACCACACATGACTAGAAGCAGAAGTTACTGGACTTGGCTGGAACCAAATTTCAGTTCATTTTTCCTCCTCATTCTGCTCAGACTCTCTTCTCTCACTCTTGAAATAGCAAATGCCTTAAGGGAGAAGCCACGTGGAGACGGTGCTCACAATCTTGTGCTTCCCTCGTCTCAGATATTGTAGACCCTCAAGTCCTGTTTCCACAGGATGTTCTACAACCCTTCAAACAGCCGTTCTGTGTGCTTTGTCCAGCTATTCTAGCTGGCCAAAAAAAGCTACTCAATAAAAGTGGAAGCTGAAGTAACTTTATCTTGAAATGTTTTAAATATTTTAAACCAATGACTATTTGTCATTTTTCAAGGAGTATTTCTATAATTTTATAAGAAACATTTAAATAGGAATTTTAACAGCAATAATGGCTGTTCTTTGGCCAGAATTCCATGTCATTCATTGTTTGGAATTATGTCAAAGCTTTGATGCACTCTCTTCAGTGCTTTTTAAAATATCACTGTTCCTTACTTTTAAATATCTTGTGATGGGTTTGTATCAGTCACTTCCTTTGTACCATTTCAGATCCTCTTGCCTCCTCATACCCTTGAGTCATATGTCATTTAGCAACCAGCTTTTCGGGTACCATATTTGCTTTATGTAAGTGTCTCCTGACTGCTCCCCACATGTTCTCCCTGTGCCCTCTGCCTCTCCCTCTCGCCCCGGGGTGTCCATGTTGATGCTGAGGTGTGAAAAAACTCCTGATCAAGCCTAGATGTGCATGGCCACATACCTTGTTGTGTGGATGTCTATGTGTTCAGCAATTCTGTATGGTCACAGGGTGCATGGCTATTATGGCTTCTATGTGAAGGTGTGTTTTGTTGACGGGTGTGTGTTTAGAGAGTTCAAGTCACTGTGGTCTCTGAGACAGTGAGTGGTCTGTATGCGTGCATGTTTGCGTGTATGTTCTAAGTATCAGTGTGCATTATCATGTGTAGTTTACAGTCTGAATGCTGCTGGTCATTTGCAAATAGTGTGTATGTGTGTGTGGGAGTGTGTTGTCAGCATTTCCACGTGTTCAGAGGATGTCTGTCATTGTGGGAATGAGTAGAATAAGTATGTTGTTAGAGATCAGTGTGGGCACCAAAATTGTTTGCCTGTTACTAGTTCAACTCTCAACACCCCTGAAGAAACATTGAGTCCAGACATTCACAGACCCCATCAGGCTCACAGAGATCTTACTCAGCTGTTTCCTTCCCATCACAGAAATATGAACAGGTAGCCAAGGACCACTTGATATTTGAGGAATTCCTCTAACATGAAAGATGTAGCCAGAAACACATACACTGAAGTGAGGGACTAAAGGAACAGCAAGGAAATCCAGAGATCATAGTGAAACTTCAATTGCATATCTAGTAACATCTTCAAAGCAATTAGACATGGGCTGGTCCCATGACCTATTGGTTAAGTTAAGAAAACTCCACTTCAGTGGCCCAGGTGCAGTTCCTGGGCACGGACCTACACCACTCACAAGTGGCCACGCTGTGGTGGCAACCCAAATACAAAATATAGGAAGGTTGACACAGGTGTTGGCCTAGGGTGAATCTTCCTCAGCAAAAAGAAGATTGGCAACAGATGTTAGCTCAGGGTGACTCCTCTTAAGCAAAGAGAATAAAAAAAATAAAACAACCTGTAAGTGTATATACATGTATTGATGTTACTGCACAATATTGGGGTTCTCTTGTCCAATGCACATTAAAAAAGCCAATTATTCTGGCATCAGCTTTTGGGAAATGAAGTCTAACTTTATTTTGTGAGAGTGATCTGCAAGGAGGCCGGGGGCATGTGTCTGTCTCAGAGCTCTCTCCCTGATCCAGGTCTTGGGGCACAATTTATGTGATGAAGGGCAGGGTGTTCTGACATGTGGAGGTAGATGATTGGAAGTAAGGAGAAGTGAGGTAATTGATGACCTGAGTAATCAAAGTCAAGCTTTGCAGCTCTTCATCAGATGTGTGTTCACAAATTGGTAGTGCTACCATGATCGGAGAATGGAGATTTTAGCTCCTTGATGTCATAAAGGTCACATATAAAGCATTTGTGAACTCCCAGTTGATGAGTTGGTGGTCCCACTTGTCTGAACTGGAAGAGGGGTCTCAGTTCCTGAAAGAAAACTAACTACTCTGTTCATAAGATGGGGTCAGTTGAACTGGTCCTGAAGGGCCCATGGTTACATTTGTATATGTGCATCTATGCATATGCATGAGATTATCTGTATGTGTGTTAAATGTGGAGTATACAGAAAGCCAGACTCTAGATAAAGTGGTCAGGACAGATTTTAATCAGGCATATACCACTGCAATAGGGAAAAAGGAACAGGATGAACTGAACTCAATTTGATTTGTACATAGGTGACTGGGCATTTGAAAGGGATAATGAGGGAGCAGGCAGAGGGGTGAGCAGGGCTCAGTAGAGTCAGGGAGGGAAAAGTTACAGAATGTTGGTCAGTGCAGTGTGATCTGGCCAGTTGTGTCTGCTAGTTGGAAATAATCAAAGTTTCTCTTCTCTCCTCTCACAGCATCTGGGAGACAGACACCCTGTCCTCATCTCAAGGAATGGCTCTCGGGACCTTGAGAAATGCACTCCTGAGTTATAGCAGACACACCTACAACTCTAAAGGACAGAGGAAAGATTCACAGTTGTAAACACTTTTGGGTAAATGCTCTAAGAAAGGGATGTCAGGGGCCAATGATCGAGTGTTGGTCAGAACAAATAGTCAATTCTGTTGGCTGCCTTGAGCTTTCTCAGGCAGGCACTTTAAGGGGGCAGGGGTCATCCTAAGGATGTTGATTTGAGCTATTAGAAACTGTGTAAGTGTTTAAGTCTTATAATATGTGTGGGAATGTGAAACCATTTGTGCTGAGAGGCTGTAGTTATTATAGGCCAAGTTATTATAGGCTCAAAGGAGACTGGCTTGAGTTTGGCCAAGTACAGGAAACTATATATATAAATAATGCTCGTATATTTTTTCAATAATAAAAATCACTATATTGAATAATATCATATATTGAATTAAATAATATAAATATATATTTAATGACTATATATTGAATGTGTATATGTATATATATTTGAATTAAATAATATAAATATATATATATGATTTAAAGTAAAATTCAGATATAGTAACAGAAATTTCCAGAATTGATAAAAGACTTCTACTCTAGATTCAGGCAGCTGAATACATCTCAAGCAAAATTAAAAAAAACAAAATTCTAGAGCCAGATCCATTCAGGGAAACCAAAGCACACTAAATACAAAAGAAGATATTCAAAGCCCCTCAGAGGATCAGAACACTTACAGAGACTTACATTTAGACCTATGATACATTACTTAACAATGGAAGGCAAGAGAGAATTGGATTAAATCTTCAAGGTACAGAGAGAAAATAACTTTCAGTGTATACCCAATCAAACCATATCTCAATAACTAGGGTGACTTAAAGATATTTTTATGCAAACATTTACTAAGGGTATTACCACGAACAAATGCTCATTAAGGAATTTCTAAAGAATGTACTTTAAGGGGGTCAGCCACCTGACGTAGTGGTTTAAGTTCAATACAGTCCGCTTCCAAGGCCTGGGTTCATGAGTTTGGATCCCAGGTGTGGATCTACGCCACTCATCAACCATGCTATGGTGATGATCCATGTACAAAATAGAGGAAGATTGGCATAGATGTTAGCCCAGGGCTAATCTTCCTCAAGGAAAAGACTTAAAAAGTAAAAAAGAATGTACTTGAAGAAGAAAGAAACTGGGCCAGCCTCGTGGGTAAGAAATTAAGTGTGTGCGCTCCGCTACTGGTGGCCCGGGTTGAGATCCTGGATGCGCACCGATGCACCCCATCTCTGGCCATGCTGAGGCTGTGTCCCACATACAACAACTAGAAGGCTGTGCAACTAAGACATACAACTATCTACTGGGGCTTTGGGGGTAAAAAAAAAAGGGAGGAGGATTGGCAATAGATGTTAGCTCAGAGCTGGTCTTCCTCAACAAAAAGAGGAGGATTATCATGGATGTTAGCTCAGGGCTGATCTTCCTCACAAAAGAAAAAAGGAAGAAGAAACAAACTGATAGAAGAAGAAATGGTAAGAGGTAAAAATGGATTGTAAAGATAATAAAGGGTAAACATCGGAATAAATCATTGAAAGCATGATTTTCCAAACAATCATAATATTGACAATATATAACTGATGGAGTTAAAAACTAATGACAAGGGAACTTCTGTTTTAGAGTAGACCAGGACAGGAAAGCACTCGCTGCAAAACTGGACAAAGCCAGATAAATTATAAATATATTTTTAGAGCATCAGAGAACTTCAGAATCAACCAACTAAAATTCCAGAAAGACGAAAAAGTTTTTTATATGAGCCCTGCAGGCGTTTTCTGATTCTGGGTGGCTGAGCAAACCAGATCCTCGGCTAGGGAAAAGAGAAACTAGCCAAACTTGTAGTGATTCTGCAGGACTGGTGTGGCAGATGAAACCTGAGGGCTTTCAGACACACTACTGCTCTTTCTCGCAGCACTTGTGCTAAGTTTTGGTGCCACACAGGAATCTGGGGAAGTAGGCCAAAAGCTTCTACAAAGCAAAATGAAACCTCCAGAAGTGGTGGAAGTGGCCTAATTCCAACATACCACTAGTCTGATCTGCAGGGAATTTCCCATATTGTGAAGCGATATCAAGTAGGAGGCTGGAGAGCTGTGCTGAGATGTCTGAAGGGTGTAGCTGAATTGTCTATGGGCTCCCAAACTTAAGGAGAGAGAAATCTACCAGACTTAGAACCAGACGCCTGTGTGGGGGAGGGGAGCACAGCTAACAGGAACGGGGAAAGTGGAAGGGCTGGGTTTACTAAAAGGCAGACCCAGCCCCAACTCTGATCAAGGTCTGATTGGACTCAGGTGCTCCAACCTCATTCTGTTTCTCAATGAAGAAAAACAAAGTCATGTGGAACCTCTTGAGTTATGTTACACAGACCTTCCAAAGACACTGGTGAGAGGATGGAGAAGGCAAGCCACAGACTGGGAGAAGACCTTTGCAAATCACATATCTGACAGGACTATAAGGAATGCTCAAAACTCGGTAATAAGAAAATCCTAGTTTAAAATGGACACAGGTTTGGACACTTCACCAAAGAAGATACACAGATGACAAATAAGCACATGAAAAGATGCTCAACGTCATTAATCGTGAGAAAGATGCACATAAAAACCACATTGAGATCCTGCTATGTACCTATTAGAATGACTAGAATTAAAGAGGTTGAGCATACCAAGTGTTAATGAGGATGGAAAGTGACTGGAACACTCTTACACTGCTGGTGGGAACACAAAGTGGTTCAGCCTCTTTGGAAAACAGTTTTATTTGTTTATTTACTTTTTTGTGAGGAAGATCAGCCCTGAGCTAACATCCATGCCAATCCTCCTTTTTTTGTTGAGGAAGACCAGCTCTGAGCCAACATCTATTGCCAATCCTCCTCCTTTTTTTTTTTCTCTCCAAAGCCCCAGTACATAGTTGTATGACATAGTTGCACATTCTTCTAGTTGCTGTATGTGGGACGTGGCCTCAGCATGGCTGGAGAAGCGGTGCATCGGTGTGCACCCACGATGCAAACCCCGGTCACCAATAGCGGAGCAGACGCACTTAACCACTAAGCCACGGGGCCAGTCCCTGGAAAAACAGTTTTAAAAAGTGGAGTTTGTTATGCTACTGTAAAAAATTAGCACAAATTTCATGGCTTAAAACAACACAGATTTATAGTTTTACAGTTCTGTAGGTTAGCAGTCTGACATGGGTCTCCTTGAGCTAAAATCAAGGTGTTGGCAGAACTAGGTTCTTTTGGGGGGACTATAAAGTTTAATCCATTTCCTAGCCCTTTCAAGCTTCTAGAGAACACCACACTCCTTAGCCTATGGCGACCCTCCGCCACCCTCAAAACCAAGAACTCGGCATCTCTCTGGCCCTGCTTACCTTGTTGCAATTTTTTCTACTCTACTGCTTCTCTTTCCCTTTTAAGGGCCTTTGTGATGCACTAGGCCCACTTGGATAATCCATGGTAATCTCTCTATTTTAAAGGCAGTTGATCAGCAACCTTAATTCCATCTGCAAATTTAATTCATCTTTGCCAAGTAAACTAAAGTATTCCCAGGTTCAGGGATTAGGACATCTTTGTGGGACATGACTTTACTACCACAAACAGTTTTTAAAAAGTTAAACATACACATACCATATGACCCAGCAATTTCACTTCTAGGTGCTTACCCAAGAGAAGAAGACTAATGTTCACACAAAAACTTGTTTGCAAAGATTTATAGTAGTTTTATTCATAGTCAAAAAAGACAAAACCGAAAAGAACTCAAATGTCCTTCAACTGGTGGGTGGATAAACTGTGGTACATTCATACAATAGATACTACATTCAACAATAAAACAGAAGGAACTGCTGATACAGTCAACAACATGGATGAACACTCAAATGTACATATTGCGCTAAATGAAAGAAACAAGATTCAAAACGCTGAATACTGTAGGATTCCATTTATATGATATTCTAGAGAAGACAAACCATAGGGGAAGACAACAGATCATTAGCCATCAGGGGTTAAGGGTGGGGGAAGAGTTGACTACAAAAGAGCAGCTGAAGGCAGTTCTGGGTGCTGGAACAGTTCTGTATCTTGATTTTGGTAGTTGCACAGCTCTATGCATTTGTCAAAACTAACGTACAAAGAGGAAAACAAATACATCATTTCTCACTCATCAGATTGGCAAAAATTTAAAAATCTGACAATGCGGATCTGACAATTCCCATGGCAAGGATGACTCAGACACTGTTGGCGGGAATGGAAATTGTTAAAACTTCAGAGGGTAATTTGGCTGCAGCTGGTCAAGTTGCAGATACACATCAGCCTCTGGCCTAGCAATACAATCACAGTCAGGTGTCCCTTCTAAGGAGTCCACGTGTGCTCGAGGAGACACACACACACACAAAGTATAGTCATTAAACATGGTAGGGGAATGAATTAAGTGTGGTTAGTAGTTATTTAAAAAAGAAAGGAAAAAAATGCATATGGGAAAGAATCAACCCTGCTGGCTACATATATGATCTGGGAAGGTAACTCATTTGTTTGTCTATTTAATAGTACGTAGCACAGAGAGCACTGTATTAGGAATCTGGAGACAAGCATCTGAGAATTTAGTTCCAACTCTGCCACTAAGTAGCAGTCAGACTATGGATGACTTAACTTGAGAAACCTCACTTTCCATTTCCTGGAAAATGAAGAGATTAGGCTCTACAACCACTAAAATTATTTCCAAGTCCACAATTCTATGATTCAATGTCAACAATCAAAAATTATATTCCAATTTACCTATGTTGAGAAACTGTTTTTCCCAGACACCCTGAAATCAGAAACTATCAGGGAAATAGGACATCTTAAAATATTGATACATAAAATGGTCCAAATTTATTAGTACATCTATGACTAGCTGTTTAATCAAGATCGTAACTCAGAAAGAGCATATAAACAGTGAAACCTACCATATTGACTTGGGTCACCCTCAGGTAACACAAATGTCCTCTCCCATTTTAACATTCCAAAACAAATTCACCATACTAATGAGTCCATCTTGTCAAGTTCAGGTCTATCTAGCCAAAAGTCATTCATGTATATGGTAAGATTTACTTGATTTTTTTAACAAAGATAAAATGATGAATGGCTTTTTGTATTTTTGCCTGTTTCATCTATAAAGATCTTACATTACAATTTAATAGCTTCAGCCTGCTACAATAATTTAAAGAGCCTTTTGAAGCTTGTAATATGCCACGTCCAACAGGATCTAGTAAAAAAATCAGTAGTTCACAATCCGAAAAATCTCATTTATATTCATTACCAACAATACTTACACTTCAAAGACACTAATAACCAACATATCATTTGTTCCTACTGGAGAATTTAATAGGTTAAATTCTGGTATCATCCGAAAGCATAATTAGGATGCTATCATTAAAATGAATTTTTTAATCAGAAATATTAAAACTAATGATTAAACTAAATGATTAACTAAATATTAAAATCAATGGCAACTAACGACTTGTTTTCTTTCCCTATGGTTTATCTTTTCTAGAATATCATATAAATGAAATCCTACCGTATTTGGCCTTTTGACTTTTCACCCTATCAGTCAAATCAAAATTTGAAAATTCCTGTTCTATGAGCTTTCCAAATCTAAATTCTTACAATTGTAAATGAATATGGAGACAAAACACACACTACATACTACTTCTAAAAACCTCCTCCTAATCCGATTTTAATTCTATCACCAACTGCCAAGAAAAATCTTTCCACTGATACCAAAATTCCCTACACATTATGTCAGTCATCAATTGATCAGTCATCAGTCTATGTTAACAGAAGGTGAGTTAGTATTAGGAAGCTACATAATTTGCACCAAAGATTATTTAAAGCTCCATTCATTAAATGCAGTTTACAATAATTCACAGGCTTCAAAGTTTGCCTTGCAAATATACAGTCAATTATCAGAAACTATTAATGGGATTAGGCTTTTCTATAAAAGTGGTCCCAAGGAAGTAGGAATATTTATTTGGTTAAAGAACGCAATGAGGAGCCCAATAGCCTGAACAGAGTCAGACAGAGGAGCGCTGACCACAGGTCATCTTATGAAGGGCCGTGTTCACCGGGAGATATCCCAACCTGGCCTAGACAGGGTCCCGGGTGGCAGGAACTCAAGAGCTCGTGCAGAGGGCAGGTGACTCCCTGCCGCCCCCTGCACCTCCGCTGGGTGGGCAGGAGGCCCCGGTGTGGTGTGGCCCCACCAAGGCAGAGGGACCGGCCTGCCAGGCGGCGCTCCTCTGCTCCTCCAAGGGACAAAGTTGGGCTCCTCCGCTTGGAGCAGCCCGCCAGCAGCCCCGGCCCCCGCCCCCGACACTGCGCTCCCGCCATCTGCAGCGGACATCTCCACACCGAGCCCGCTGCCCACCGCCGACCTCGGCGCCGCTCCTGCCCAGCGTTCCTCCACACTACAGAAAGGCAAGCTACCCAGTGCTGAAAATCCTGGAGGAAGGATCCAGAAACTGCCAATCCCGCCACACAAACCTCCGAGGCAGCCACGTCCACACCAGGGACCCCCCCCTCCAGTGCACACGCTCCGGGGCTCTCCAGCTCACCAGCCCCTCTGCTGCTCTGAGCGCCCGTCCTGCGCATGCTCGGGCATCTCCGAGGATACAATGGGAACTGCTGGGGTGGTCGCCAGGAGCGGTTGGGGACTGAGATGTCCTTTAGAGGGAGAGCGAGAGCGGGCTGTCCCTCTGCAGCTCTTGACTCTGCTCTCCCTGGATGACCGTCAGCTCCTGGAGAAGATCTTCCTTCCCTTGAGGTGGCTCCTCCTGTCCTGAGAAGTGCGTCACATTAAGTAACATTTGTTTCAAAAAGAACGATGACATCCTTAACACCTGATGTGTCGTGTCCCCAGAAGAATTCTCTGCTTCCCTAGAAAAGTAGACAGCAAGCAGCTGGGACCGTGCTCTGACCCAGGAAGGAAGACTGCTGAGGGAACAGCTGTCTCCCCTCTGCGGGCTCCTTCCCCTGATTTGTGGCCCTGATCGGGCTATAACGTTGGGGACTCGTGCAGGTGACAACGCTCAAGTGTTTGCCCATGGTATTACATTTCTTATGATTTAGTGGTTAAAATGGGAGGCTAGCTGTCAGTTTTCCCGACGATTACACTTGCAGAAATGTCTTTGGACAAAGAAGTTTGTTTGCTTAATTTCTGATTTTTATAATCAATAACAATAATTAAAATACTTATTTTCTTAATCTCATTGGCATGCTAAAACAAACAAGTCACTTGATTTTCACCAAATTGGCCACATTTTCATTAAAACTTTGAGAATATTGCTGTTTGAGGTAAAGAAAGCATTTGGGAAGAACAATTACCCTTAGATAATATCTTCCCAGATAAATGTACAAACACATAGTTATGAGCCATTTTGAGGAGCCTTCAAAATCCAGTTTGAGTTCTACAATGGATGATATGAAGGTTAAATTAGTAATTTTCTGAGGAGTTTGCTAGTAAATGTTCATGTCGCCTTCATCAAATAGGTCTGGTGATTTAAATGAAGGTTGAGCTTAATGACAAAAGTTTTCAAGAGACTGAGAAATATTAAGAAAATGTACTAAAAACAAAAAGGTGCAAATCAAAGCAAAGCCTGCCATTATCCTCTTTAAAACAGAGTCACAGTAACACTATTGTCAAGGTATGAGAGGGAATAGAAATGCTTTATAAAGTCAATTCTTCACTTCCAAAGGACCTAACGTGACATTCTAGAAGTCTCCACAGTCTTTCACTCATCTAGATTAAAATTGCTCAATTTATATTTTAAAGACTAATGAATCTGAGGGCAAAATATTCAAGGTCAGTGTTTAATTGTTTTTCATTGTTGCAAAGTACATGGGTATATAGTGTGGCTGAAATCCGTGGTCTTGGAGAATAAAAATATATAGAACTTATTTATCACTCTCACAGCATGTCCTGACTTAATCCTACAAATATCCTAAGAGTAAAACCTCAGTGAATTCCATTCTGTTCTTAGATATGACATCTTTCATTTGTAACGAATATTCTCAAATTAGGCTCTACTTAGTAATTATGTTCCTGATGCAAATATCCAATAAATAAGAATCCATGCGTGATTAAAATTGGATCAAGAGGACTACTTAGAGCCCAAATTTGTTTTTTGCTCTGTTTTTCTTTATCGATTTCTTTCTTTCTCCTCAGCGGATTCGGCAGATAGATGATACAGAATGCTGAGAGACTGGAGGGCAGAGTCTTGAAGAATGTGGGATTTCCTAATCTTCCAGATCTTTTTTATCTTTAAAATTCTACGATTTTTCTATTTATATAGGGGTTCATTTTTTTCAGTATTTCTAATAGTGATCATAATAATGAGACTAACAAAATTTAGCACTTGTGGAACATTTTTCATCATAAAAATTTACGTTATTCTGACAATTGTTAATATATTAAAAAACCACTAAGAACTAATCTGATGCTCAGAGTATTTTTAGGGTAGTGAGACTGTTCTGTGAATAATGGTGGCTACATGTCACTATATGTGTGTCAAAACCCATGGAACTGTACAACACAAAGTGTGACCCTTAAACTAGAGACTGTAGTTCATAACAACGTTTCAATATTGTTCATTCATTATAACAAACGTATCACACTAATGCAAGGTGTTAATAATAGGGGAAACGGGGTTTGGGAGAGAGGAGAGAGGCAGTGCGGTGGGTGTATGGAGCTCTATGTACTATCTATTCAATTATCTGTAAATCTAAAACTGTACTTTTAAGAATAAAGTTTTTAAAATTTTATTGAAAGGCACCGAAAGGTAAGCTAACACTGTAGGTCATCTATTTTGTGCAGAAGGGCAAAGAAGAATTTGAAATGATTTAAAAAGTTCACCTTGTGAAGGTTTAAATTGTGGTGTGTTTCTGAAGCCTTAGACAAGGGCAGGACATAGAATTTGAGACATGGATGAAATAAATGAGAAGGAAGACATCAGAGTGATCAGAGCTTATCAAATAAATTTAGGACAAATTACTAAATTGGATGGATTTGTTTTTATTTTCTTTGCTTTTTAGAAATCTTACACCTTTCTATGAAAGCCACACGTGCACAGTGTCCACAGGTATGTTTCCTACCGAAAGGCACTTGCTTCTCTCCCTCTGCATCTTCTATTCCTTTCCCCCTCCTCTCACTACCTCTGACTGATGGTCGCTCTTTCTATCTCCCTTCCTTACTCTCCCTCTCTCTTGTTTGTTTGCTTGTTTTATTCTTTATATTTGTGTTTTCTTTCTCTTCTTACACATCAGACTAACCATAACCTACCTGGTCATTGTTTAGTTCCACTGAAAGATCTCAGTAGTTTCCATCAAGAAATGACAGATCAGTGTTCTGGGAAAAATTTCTCTATTTCAGCTACTTCACACTCAATCTGAAGCAGGAAAATTTCTTGAAAGTTGAATCAATTTTTTATATTTTTTTCTTTTTTGAATCGACATTTCAGAGCTCCTGGTCATATTGGAAAAATTCCTGAAGACGGCTGCCTGGAGTTGAGCCATAGGAGTTCTTCCTATGGCCATAAAGGGGAATCCTTATTTTGGCCATGGGGCCTCAGGAGAAGCCCTCGTGAGAGAGGAATCTTTGCTAACCCTATGTTGTACCTAGGACTGGCTTCTCCTAAGACAGTGGTTCCTGAACTCCAGTGTGCATTAGAACCGTGTGGAGGTCCCCTACAACACAGAGTGCTGAGTCCATCCCAGAGTTTGTGATCCAGCCATATGGGGGGACACGAGAATTTACGTCTCTGACCGTTTCCCAGGTGATGCTGCTGACCAGCCACACATTGAGAACCACCGGCTTAGAAACCCTAGGTTTTAAAGGATGCTTTGCTTGAGCAGACAGCCAAAAGTATCAAAATCGTAATCAAGATTCACCAACAACTTGAATGTGTTGGCATTTGAATCTAGAGGCTCCTGAATTTTCAGGGGCTAAAGCAAACATTACTCTGAGTTCAGGGTTTGTGACTCTCCTAAGTGTCACACAATTCCTTTGCTTGCTTCCCTTGAGCCCTACCTGGCTAAGAAAGAATATTAAAAACAAAGCCAGCTTTGATTATTTAATCCTCAGTCAATTAAGACATTTTTGAGTGAGGTTTTTTTGACAGAATAGCTAACTTTATCTACACTATTGGAAACGAATTATTACTGATAACAATGGTTATTTACTAAGGTCCCAATATGTCTCAAGCCCTTTACATACCTTTATTTCTCTGCTTCTCAGAACCCTACGGGATCCCAGGTGTGTTTACTCTTTCTCCACAACTCCTCTAAGGAACCCCCCAGAGCACACTCATAATTGACGTCACCATGTCTTCTCTCATTAAATTTAACAGTAGATTAAAATTACAGAAGAAACTTGAAGGGATCTTGAGCCCCAGCAGGAGAAGATCTAAAGTCTATCCAGGACAAATGGCTTAGTGTTTGTTTCTGACAAGTTTCCAGGGACAAAGACTCCACAACCTCCAGAAACCAGTTCTGTTGATTATTAATATCTCTAATCAATGATATACATTAATTGCTTTTTTATTTATTGGTTGATTGTATGCTATATTACTTTGTCATATAATAAAATTTTTCTTTGTGTTATTTAAATAATTTTCACTTTATATCCACTTTTTAAATTTCGCCTTCTCTGGACTTCCTCATACATTGAAGATGGTAATTGTCACCTATTAACATTTTCCTCTTCAGTTTAGATAATCTCAGTTTCTTTACTGTGTTAAAAATATTTAATAAGTGTAGTGCTTTTTTTCTTCAGTTCTTCTCTAGGTTCAACTTATTAGGTAGTGTCGGGGGAAGAGGGAGAATCTCCCTCTGCCCTTTCCCTTAAGGTTCTCATGGCTGGCCAAATAATCAACAAGACAGGTTAGCAGGAGAAAATAATACCAAGTTTAATAACATGTATACATGGGAGAAAGCAGGGACACTGCGTTTCTCAACACAATAGCAGAAATTCTCGTCTTAAATACCATGTTCAGCCAATGACAAAGGAGGATTTTGGGGGTGATGGGAGTCAGTTACAGGAGATTACCACTAAAGCGCAGTAAACAAGATTAAGGTTATTGTGCAGCTTTAAGGCCTCAACTTCCACATTGATAAGCCTCTAGAAATGAGGCCATCCCCCTCTCTTCTCAAAACAGAGAGGGAGATACCTTTACAAATGGAGATTTCCCTTATAAATGTAAATGATTTTCTGGCAACTCCTCGCAGGGTCATCCAGAGAATGTGGCCAGAGAGACAGAACTTCTGATAAGAGGGGCTTGTTGGTGCCTTTCCTATTGTAATCTCCACCCTACATTATCTTTATAGCCATCATGATAGATCTGTTCCAGGAAGGAACCACCATGTCAAATTCTTTAGGCAGTTAGTGGGGGAGGTCAAATGTCCTTCAGAGAAACCAATCAAGGTAAGAGATATATTTCAGGGTGGCCAAATCTTGATCTCCCACAGTCCCACCTTTGAAACTAAAAGTTTCACAGTCTTTTTGAAACTTAAAGAAGTTTCATAGTCCAGAAGCTGAGTTGGTAGATTGTTTTATCTCACTGAACACATTTCTTATTCCTGATAATAGATCAGTTCAATTAAGTTCATTTTGGAAGGTGGTGATGCAGGTGGGCTCTCAAGGTTACGCCTATTTTATGGAAGCAAGCAATCAAGTAATTAATAAGAAGCATTTCTATGAAAACAAAAGAAAAACAAGGTTAATGGAGCAAATTGGAAACGTGTTTCTGAGTTAGAGGAAAGCAAGTTAAGAAGATTTTTAGATGTCAGCACCAAAGCATCTTTTGCAGTTTAAAATGTCTCTGATGGTGTCGTCAGGTCATCTCAAGTTTATATCAAGTCTATCAGCTTCATTTTGTAAGGTTTCAGGAAAAAGGGGAGGATCAGTTCTCAGTGATTTCAAATGAAAATGATGGAAAAAATCAAAAATGTTAGTTTGGACATCTGTAGCCAGATATTTTAGGAGACTAGAAGAAATCAGGATCCAGTCTAGTCAACAGATATAAAACAAAAACCTCAAAAGACAGCAAAACTAGGATCTAATATCCACAAATGTATACTAGAGTTTTTAATAAAATATAATTTTTCTCTCTAAAATCACCCTCAATTTTATTAAGATAGCCAAATTAAAACTAACTAGTTTGCAAAATAAGTCTAGTTCCAATAGAGTTGGCAGAATTATTTACATAAGTACAGAAAGAATAGCAATAGATCACATAGACTATTTTAAATCTGCTTTGCTGGAACTTTTTATAAGTAATCTCAGATTGAACTTCAAAGGCCTCTCGAGGCCAGGAAAGCCAAGCCAAGGATTTTGTCATCAGACTTTGCCTGCAATACCTACAGATTTGGGTGAATTCCTCTTCTCCGAGGTTCCCCCCAAATATTTCGAGGTTCCTTGTACCTGCCAGATAAGTGACATTCTTTACTTATCCTGGTAAGTGTTGCTTGGAACATAAGGTACCAGGCCAATATTTCCACGTGGCTTTATTCCATATAGTCCAATCTTCATTCCTCAAAACCTGTATGGTTATATTGCAAATATGATGTTCCAGTCACAACCTTGGTAATATAACCAGTGTCTCCAATTGTATCCTATTATAAGGAGAACAGATTCTTATTGAACTTAGGCAAATAACTATATTGCCATGAAAACAACAATACTTACTTACTAAGAGTTTCCAAATTCGAGGGATCAGATAGAGAGAAAAAGATAAAGATTTCAATTTTACTTACAAAAATATCATTTACCAAATTGCTATAAATCATAGCTAGGTCAGGAGAAAAGAGAAAATGTTTTCCTTAAATCTGAAAAAACAAAACATTAAAAATTCAGCAATACTTCAAATGAAAAATCATATAAACTATAATTATCCTTATAAGTTCCTTCAGTCCTGTGTAATCCATTCTTGATCCCAATCTTTTTGTTAGCAGCTTCATGAAGTCATCAGTCTCTCCATCAGATTTCTGTAATTTCTTACCAAGTTCAATTTTATGATCAGAAAGTTTATCAGAAGCCTGTACTTCAGTGTAAATGTCAGAGTCCTTTCTATGAATTTTTCTGAAGTTGAAACATTTTGTAAAAGCATTAGAGCATAGAAACGAGTCTGTAAACAACAAGACCTCAAAATGGCAATTGACAGAGAAATTTGGTTAATTTTGTGACCTACAATATTTTAAAATAATAATAACCAGAATTATGACTGATGATCAGAATTTCAGTAATGTTATACAATTTTAAAACACCTATATCAATAACATTTACCCACATAATAGCACCTAAGCAGACTTATCATCACTTGTCTGACAATGCTTCCCATGTAATTTAACATACTGAATCAGCCTAATAAGTTTAGTATTATCTTTCTCCTTAAGAGAGCAAATTTCTTTGAGAAGTTCCAGGGCCTTTTGAAAATTCTCAAAGAAAAAAGTAAAAAAAAAGACTTTATTTAAGATATGAATTTTGGGGAGATTGTCAAAAATATAGACAGTCAATGCAAACAGAGCATTAACAGTCCAAAAAGCCTTAATAGAGAGACCTCAGTCTTTTTAACGTAGGAAATTATTTTAACAGTTTTTTTTTTTTTAGGTAGACTTACTCAAAGGTAAAGAAAAATCTTTTATAACCTCTTTATCAAGTTCAAGAAAATTATCCTTTTAAGAGAAATAAGACCAAATTATAATTTTGTACCAGCTTACTTCTGATATTAAAACTCATTTACTTAATTAAATTCATTTCAACCTTAGCCAACTTGACCATGCAAAAACTGCTTTTCCAGAATTCCTTCCACAAACCTTCTATAGCTTTCTTTTCACATTCAGAATTTGTCCCATGTCTTTCTTTTCCCTCCTAGTACTTGAGGACAAATTTATTTTTCTTAGTCAACCAAAAAAAATATTTCCATTCTTTGTACTTTCTTTATACATCTTACTTTCCCTGTACACAGACATATTTTTCTTAATATTTAGTGGCTTCAATCACATATACTAATTAGAAATTTTCACTCTTAGAAACCCCAATTTGTAAGTAAAAACTAAGTAAACAATTATAAATTTCTTTTACATCACTATCTTGTGGCTTGGAAAATTTATAAACACTTTATCACTTCTAGAATTATGTTACTTTATAGTACAATCTTTTAATAAAACACATGTTTATCAATAGACCCAAAACACCTTTTACTTTTCCTGTAATGAAAAGCCAAAAGTAGACAAACGTACGTTTAGCAATCAATGTCTAATATCTTATCTTATTTGGAAATGATCTAGATACTCAATTGAATTTTTATCATAAAATTTAGCAAAACTCTAAAGTTTTAAGTCACGAAAAGGAGTTTGGAAGCTGTAACCACCATAACACATAGTTATTGTTTAAAGTTCATCTAACATTCATCTTTTTCACAACTATTTAGTTACTTGTTCCCAATAATTATTTAGATTGCCTACAAGACTTCATAAGACTTCAGATAAATTAGCCATCATTTAAATTACTATTTTTGTTAACCAATTCTGTAATAGAAATAACATCAGTTTTTTTCTACAAAATTTCATGTAAATTTCATCACCTCTTATACCTTTAAACATAGTTATCATTAAGATTTTTATCAATAGGTCTTGGTCTTCTAATTTTGGACAAGGGAAGCATTCCCACTCAGACATTTTAAAACATACTCTGGTAAAGCTGATGTAACCTCTTTATATAAAATTAGCTGAAACATTCCAAGCTTTATAATCTTATCAACATTTACACTTTTACATGTTCTCAAGTCAATTGTAACCTGAGTCAAGGTCTTAAGGCTACTCAAATTTTTCCCTTCCTTTTTCTGGCCTTTTCTTAGGTACCAAATAAATAATTATGTGAGAGCTCTCAAAACATTTGTTTTCCCCGAATTTAGAAGTTTTTCCAATTCAAAGGATCCGTCGTCTGGCCATTGACGAGTAGGATCTTCATTTGTACATTTATTCCAATAGTGACTCGAACCAATAAGCCTTTTTAAGGAAAGACCCGGGGGTAACAATCCACCCTTAGAATAAATCTTTACCATGGACGCAAGAGGCGTCCCTGGTGAGGGCGCAGATGATGTAGCCCCCATGATCCACAGAATTCACTCCCAAAGATATTCAGAGAAAGTAAAGACCTTCATTGCACAGGTGGTAAGGATGGTGTCTCCGGTCCCCCACACTACTGTGGGACACCTCCAGTCACATACCCGCTAATCTGTGACACCGGGCAGGCGATACTGGAATGGGATTTTTCCAGCACTAACAAGCAACAAAGGTTAAGACGACAAAAGCCCTTATGGACTGGGCCCTTTATGACAAACTCCCCTGAGAGCTTGGCACAGCCGGACAAAGAGAGTTTGGAACC
Organism: Diceros bicornis minor; assembly: GCF_020826845.1. Taxonomy (NCBI): domain Eukaryota; kingdom Metazoa; phylum Chordata; class Mammalia; order Perissodactyla; family Rhinocerotidae; genus Diceros; species Diceros bicornis. The sequence goes on along the minus strand of NW_026690902.1, from coordinate 1,860,464 downwards.
CCAGTCTACTCGACTGACCACCAAGGGGCACCCCGGTAAATGCACCTTCCGTATGGTGGAGACCAAGGACAATAGTCTCACTGGTCACAAAGCCAAGTTTTCAGGACACAGAACAAGACAAAGACCACTCTGGGAGGAAAAGGGATCAAGATCAAAACCAAGAGTACTCTACCAAATTTAAACCAAGAGTCACTAAAAGCACAAGAAACTAGTTTCCCAAATATTTTCTCCTGCCAATCTAAATTTAGAAAGAGAAAAAATTCTCACCACTCCCTTCCGCCGGACTCTGCAGATAGAGATTCCGGGAGGCTGACGTGGTAAGAATTCTTACCTTTTTGCCGGCTTTCGTCAGGCGTTCCCGTATCTCATCATCTGCAGTAGTCTAGGGAGAAGGCAGGTCTTCCAGTCAGAGAAGGCAACTTGAAAGCCAGTGAGGCTCCTGGCGACTACGCCAAAACTGTCGGGGCAAGAGTGAGAATCTCCCTCTGCCCTTTCCCTTAAGGTTCTTCTGGCTGGCCAAATAATTAACAAGAGAGGTTAGCAGGAGAAAATAATACCAAGTTTAATAACGTGTATACATGGGAGAAACTCAGAAATGAGCAACTCGTCCCTCTCTCTAAGCTGCTTGCTTAAGTATTGCAGCTAAAGGCGAGGAATGTGTTGGGGTGGGTAGTGGCCTGGGACTTCAGAGGGCAGGAGGACAATTCTTTTCAGGGTCATCTATAGATAATGTAGTCAGGGAGAGATAGAGTTTTTTGATAAAAGGGGCTTGGTGCCTCTCCCATTGTAACATCTACCTTACATTATCTTTACAACTATCCTGATAGAAGATCTGTTCCAGGAAGGAACCACCATGTGAAATTCTTTAGGCAGATAGTGGGGGAGGTCAAATGTCCCTCAGCGAAAACAATCAAGGCAAAGAGATACATTTCAGGGTGGCCAAATCTTGATCTCCCACACAACAAAGGTTAAGACGACAAAAGCCCTTATGGACTGGGCCCTTTATGACAAACTCCCCTGAGAGCTTGGCACAGCCGGACAAAGAGACAGTTCAGAACCCCAGTCTACTTGACTGACCACCAAGGGGAACCCCGGTTAATGCACCTTCCGTATGGTAGAGACCAAGGAGAATATTCTCACTGGTCACAAAGCCAAGTTGTCTCAGGACACAGAACAAGACAGAAGGAAAAACCTCATCCGGTATTTTTCTTATGGGCACAATGACAGCTTTAGCCACGCCTTAGGTCTCTTGGAGTCAGAATAATACCTAGGGGGGGAGGTGCCACGGGGTTGGGGACTGTGTGCTTTACAGAGTACCTCATCGTTGCATGGACATTTTCTTGCAGTTGGCGGGAGACCTGTGTCATCTACCTTGTTCTGTGACTCAAATTATCCTGTCACGGGAGTCTTCTGAAAGTGGCGAGCGCCCTAATGGCTCTTAACTGCTCGACCCGTGCCCACCAAATTTGCGGCTTTTTGGCTTCCAAGATGCCCCTGGCAATGGCCTTCACTTCATGTGCATATTAACCCACAGCAAAGTTTGTCTAAATAGACGCCAGTCTGGTGAGACCCGCAAACTCACCAGTCTGTGGGGCCGGCCCGGACAGTAGGCTCATAGGGCCTATGCCTGCACCCTACCCTATAGTATTTCCTTCTTATGACACATGATACAAAAGACAGAGACAAAAGAGAAAAACAGAGACTATCTCTGGGAGGAAAAGGGATCAAGATCAAAACCAAGAGTACTCTATCAAATTTACCAGAGTCACTAAAAGCACAAGAAACTAGTTTCCCAAATATTTTCTCCTGCCAATCTAAATTTAGATAGCGAAAAAAATTTCTCACCACTTCCTTCCACCGGACTCCACAGGTAGAGATTCCGGGTGGCTGATGTGCTAAGAAGTCTTACATTTTGCCGGCTTTCATCAGGGGTTCCCGTATTTCATCTGCAGTAGTAATCCAGGGAGAAGGCAGTTCTTCCAGGCAGAGAAGGCAACTTGCTGGCCAGTGTAGCCCCACCTTGGGCGCAAAAATTCTTATTTGATTTCTGATACTGGTGATTTGTGTTTCACTTCTTTTTTTTTCCTTAATCAGTTTTTCTAGTGGTTTATTAACTTTATTAATATTTTTAAAAATAACTTTTAGCCTGATTTGTTTCTTTAATATTTTTCTATTTCATTGATTCTTATCTTTATTATTGTTTCCATTCTGTACTTTTTCCAGTGTGATTCTCTTTTAATTCTTAAGACAGAAGCTGAGATTATGGATTTCCTGTCTGTCTTCCATATTCATACATTCATTTAAGGCTACACACTATTGTCTTCCAAGCACAGATGTAGCTAGTATCTCTTGTCTTCTCTAGTGTATTTCTAAACTCTGTGCTGCAAGCCATGTCTGTCCCATAGGATCTCCAGCCCATGAGCCTGCAACAATGCCAGCCTTCGTGTGTCTCCATCCCTCTACCTCAAGCTGATATCTTCTGTCCAGTGTCGTCATCTCATATGATTGCAGCCCACGTCTGACCTTTTGTGTTGTCAAGGTTTTCTCTCCCCTCTGTCCATGCCACCTCTCAAAAGTCTCCATTCCTTGTTCCTGTAGCCCATGCCAACCCATATGAGTCTCCATTCCATCTCTCTAAAACCCATGTCAGACACCTAATTTCATTCTCTCACGTACTTTCAGTGGGTATCTTTCCTCGAGTGTCTCTATCTCCCGTGCCCACATTTGATACCAGACCTCACATGTCTCTCTCACTCCATGTGTCTGCATCCCTTTCCATCTCTGAGTGTGCCTGTTAGCTGTGCTTCAGCACATGCCAGCTCGTGTTTGCGTTCTCTATGTCTCCAGCCCATCTAGACAACCAGTGTTTTCATCTACTGTTACTCTAGGCGCTGTCTGAACTCGTGTGTTTCCTTACCCTGTGCCTGTAGCCCGTGTGTTTCCTTACCCTGTGCCTGTAGCCCATGTGTTCCTCAAGTATCTTCACTCAGTGTCCCACACTTGGGTGTCATTCACCTGTTAAAGGATATCATGGTTCCTTCTAGGTTTTGGTCATTGTGAATAAAGTTGCTTTTTAGATGTTCTTAGGGGTCTGTGTGTGGATGTATATTTTCATGGTAGTTGGAGAAATATACTGGTGCACAATTGGTGCATCACATAGTGACACTATACTTAGGTTCACAAGAATTAGCAAGATGCCTTCTTAAGAGGTTATACTATGTGTATTCCCATCAGGAATGAATGAGATTTCCTATTGTCCCACATCCTCACCAGTAATTGGTATTGTCAGTTTTTGGTTTTTAGTTATTTTACTAGAAGAGTAGAGTATCTCATTGGTGTTATAATTTGCTTTTTCTTAATGCACAATGGATTTTATTTTCCAATAATTCCTTGTTGTTGAGCAATTTATATTTGCTTATTTCCCATGTATATATATATATTTTTTTGGTAACTTGTCTATTCATATTTTTGTCTATTTATTTTAATTTGGGGAGTTTGTTTTCTTGTTGCAGCGTTTGACTGGTTCTTTGAATAATTTGCATGCAAGTCTTTCTGCAGATATGTGTTTTACATATGTATTATCTTAGTCAGGAGTTTGTATTTCCACTCTGTGAATGCTGTCTTTCCCAGATTGGAGAATTTAAATTTAACCAAGTCCACATGATCAATTCTTTTCTTCATGGATTGTGCTTTTTGTGTTGTATATGAAAACAAATTATCAAACTATAAATCATGAAGATTTTCTCTTATATCCCAGTATGAATTTTATAGTTTTGTATTTTATATTTAAATCGATGAGTGATTTTGAGTACATTTATTTCTAAGGTGCAATATTTGTGTCTTTGTTCATTTATTTCCATAGGGTCGTCCTTTTGTATCATCACCATGGTTGATGATGACTAGAGACTAAAAGACTAAAGACTAAAAATCTATTATGTTTTATGTTGGAGTGCATTTATTGTCATGACCAAGATCAAGTTGTCTGTACTTGCAGAGGTCTATGTGTGGACTTTCCATGTTTTTTCATTTACCTCTGTGTCTATTCATTTTAAAATATCACAGTCTCTTGATTATTGTAGTATTGTAAAATATCACAGTCTCTTGACTTTGTAATTAATCTTGAAATTGAGATTGAGTGTGAGTTCATCAATTTATTCTTCATCAGGATTGTCTATCTGACAAACAAAGTCTGTATGTCTGTCTTATATCCAATGCTGAAAACTAACAAGCTTAAATAAGCTTTTATTTACCAAATATTATTTCATATCATGTTAACTGGAAAAACATTTGGATTTAGAAATAACTTTTCTAAGCACTTACCTCAAGTTAATTGAATAGAGCTTTTAATTTTGACCATACCCTCCAGAGGTAAAATACATATAACATACATGTAGACAGACACATATAAAGAAGAGACAGATATTGGGGCTGACCCTGTGGCTTAGTGGTTAAGTGCACAAGCTCCGCTACTGGAGGCCCAGGTTCATATCTCGGGCGGACACTGGCGCACCGCTTCTCTGGACATGCTGAGGCTGCGTCCCACATACAGCAACTAGAAGCGTGTGCAATTATGATATACAACTATCTACTGGGAGATTTGGGGAAGAAAAAAAAGAGGAGGAATGGCAATAGATGTTAGCTCAGAGCTGGTCTTCCTCAGCAAAAAGAGGAGGATTAGCACAGATGTTAGCTCAGGGCTGATCTCCCTCACCAAATAAAAGAAAACCGGTACTCAACTTGGCCTGCCAGAGGAAGTTTGGTGAGAAACTGAAGAGCCAGATTGTATGTATAACTGAGATCAAATGGTATTTGTCTTTCTCTGTCTCAGTAATTTCACTTAGCATAATGACCTAAAGGTCCATACATGACATTGCAAATGGCAAGATTTTTTCTTTCTTATTGCTGAATAATATTCCATTGTAAATATGTACCACATTTTCTTTCCTTTTCTTTGTGAGGAAGATCAGCCCTGTACTAACATGTGCCAATCCTCCTCTTTTTGCTGAGGAAGACTGGCCCTGGGCTAACATCCGTGCCCATCTTCCTCCACTTTATATGGGACTCCATCACAACATGGCCTGACAAGTGGTGAGGCAGTGCACTCCCAGGATCTGAACCCCAGGCTACCACAGTGGAACACATGAACTTAACCGCTATGCCACCAGGCTGGCCCATACTACGTTTTCTTTATCCACTCATCTATTGATGGACATTTAGGTTTTTTCCATATCTTAGCTATATAAATAATGCTGTAATAATCACAGGGGTGCATATATCTTTCCAAGTTAGTGTTTTCATTTTCTTTGGATAAATACACTGAAGTGTATCTATTATTAATTTTTTCAGGAACCTCCACTGTCTTTTCCATAGTGGCCGCACCAATTTAAATTCCCATGAACAGCGCACAAGGGTCCCCTTTTCTTCATATCCTTGTCAACACTTAGTATCTCTTGTCTCTGATGATCACCATCCTTACACGTGTGAGGTGATAGCTCTTTGTGGTCTTGATTTGCATTTCCCTGATGATTAGTGACGTTGATCTCCTTCTCATGCATGTGTTGGCCGTTTGGATGTCTTCTTTGGACAGATGTCTACTTAGTCTTTTGCCCATTTTTCGATTGGATTTCTTTTTTCTTATTGGGTTGTATGAGTTCTTTATACATTTTCTTATGCGTTGTAAAAGTTTTTTATAAATTTTGGATATTTAACCCTTTATCTGATACGTGGTTTGTAAAATTTTTCTCCCAGCCTTTTGATTTTGTTTGTTGTTTCTTTTGCTGGGCAGAAGCTTTTAAGTTTGATGTAGCCCCATTTGTTGATTTTTTATTTTGTTGTTTGCGGTTTTGGTGGGATATCCACAAAATCATTCCCAAGACCAATGTCGAGGAGACCCTTCCTTATGTTTTCTTCTAAAAGTTTTGCAAGTTGAGGTCTGAGAATGCACAAAAGGCCGGGAGGAGCAATGTCCCTTTTTTTCGCAGCTGAACAGATTCAGTCTCTCATTTCTCTATCAAGCAGTTTTGTTCAGACCTTATAAACACAATTCTTTCCAATTTTAAGCCAAATTAAAAATTTCCGCCTGCCCCATTCACTCCAAAAGTGCCCTCTAGGCTCTTCGGGTCTAGGAAATACCCCCTGGGTTTCTCTTTCCTAAGAATGCTCCCTTAGGTTCCTCTGACCTAGGGTATGTACCGATACCGCCTTAAGACACCTAGCCTTAAGACTGGAAAACTCAAATAAACTCTGAACTGTTGACTTACAATAAGGAGGTCCGGGTTACAGGAGAACTCACCAGGATCACCTGAAGAATGCAGTGATCTGGGGGGCACAATGAGCCCCTATTGGTACCCAATGCCAGTTCAGTGTAGATTCCAGGTGGTCTCTGGTGGTTTTCTCTGAAATCCTGCCATGACTACACCAACAAATGTCTAAGTCAATAATCCATAATCAATCTATAAATCAAAATTGGAGTGAGTATATTATGAGCCAACTTTTGAGGACTGTGCTCCTGGGCTTTCCTTCCCTAAGGAAGGAAGGGCACCAAAGAAGTGGGGTGTACAGAGTGGTTATATACCGTCAAAGAGCATGTATCACATAGGATTGTAATGTCCCTTTTACTATAGCGACAAGATCACCCTGTCAGATTACCTGGCCAGAATAGCTATTGATGGACACAGCAGGGGGCAGGTCTGCTATCTAGATGGGCTTGGCTGGGTCGGGTCTGTTGTCTCCAACTGGGTGGTCACAGGATGACTGCAGCAACCAAATCCTAGCTTAGGGAGAAATGCTCATCCTTAAGGTAATGTCAATGAGGGGGAAGTTGCATCCTTATCTTAAGGGAATTTACTCCTCTCTTTGGGACACGGGAAAGCAGATACACAATGCAGGGGACAGGCCATTTTGGAAAAACAAACTCTGGCCAAATTAGTTTTATCCCAAATGGCTTCCTCATGTGTTCCAATATATCCTATTGCTTGCCATTTATTTATCAGTTCCTTAGTACTCATTGTGTGTCTGTTATGTATATAGAATATGTAATATCCTGGGGAAAACAGGGGTCATACCATATGGTGCCTGGAGGCAGGGAGCATATAACCCTACTTGGAAAATAACTACATTTCCGAAATGCTAAACAGAAATACAGCAGAGAAAAAGACATGCCTCGATGGTCGAGGAAATGCCACAGCAAAGTTATTAATTGAATGCAAAACAGCGACAATCAGCACAAATGCCAAGAAAGCTCTGGAGACTCAAGTTTGATCAACTAACATCTCATAATAAAGCAAAGATTGAGCACTGGTTCTGGAGAGACCTTGATGTGGACATATGGTGATGACGTTGAATTCTTCTGAAGAGGATTTAAATTTTTTTTTTTTTTGTGAGGAAGATCAGCCCTGAGCTAACATCCATGCTAATCCTCCTCTTTTTGCTGAGGAAGACTAGCTCTGAGCTAACATCTATTGCCAATCCTCCTCCTTTTGTTTTCCCCAAAGCCCCAGTAGATAGTTGTATGTCATAGTTGCACATCCTTCTAGATGCTGTATGTGGGACGTGGCCTCAGCATGGCTGGAGAAGCGGTGCATCAGTGCCCGCCCGGGATCTGACCCCGGGCCGCCGGTAGTGGAGCGCATGCACTTAACCGCTAAGCCATGGGGCCAGCCAGGAAGAGTATTTTTTAAACACAGGAAATAATGTGTGATTATTCTAACTAAACATAGATTTTTAAAGTCTCAAAGCAAGTGGTACTCCTGGTGGGTTATTTCTGAATAACAGCTGTCATTGTCTTAGCTCTTTCCGCATAGTAGTTGCTCCTGTGTCACACCTGCCCTATGAACAGGGCCAAGGCGGGTATCATTCCTGATTTCCTGGTGAGAACGCTGAGGACTTGTAAAGTTAGGAGATCTGTCTGCGCCCCAGTATTGATGATATCCTAGGATTTTTGTCTACTCCCTATTTTTATTTATCTTCTGTAGTTGCCATTAGGTTTCAATATAACTGATAACTTGTTACCTTGGCTTTTCAAATGAAACCCACAAAGTTTGTCAGTGTCTTTTGGTACCTTTTAAGCAAATGAGGAAAATGATATTACCAGCTACAGCTGCTGCTCATATTGACAAGCCATTTCATTTATTTTTCTACCTGAGAAGCGTGTTCATTCAATAGACATTAATTGGCTGTTATGCAGTCATCATGACATTGTCAAGAGTGTGTGGATTGACAGGACAAGTGTGCACACTTCTCGTGCTGAAGAGGCTTTCAGTGTATTTAAGGGAAGATGAAATACAATCAGGAAAGTGTTAAGCCGCCACCCTTCCAGACAGCATAACATTATTGTCAAAACGAGGGGTGCAGGTGTGCCGTGTCTGAGTGCTGATTCCGGAGTGGTCCACGTGAGCTGAGGTTTCAACCTGACTTTAGTGATTGATGAGACTCTGTGAGGGGAGGACCAGGGAGGGCCTTCTAGTGGAGTGGAGCTTGACTCAGGAAACAGGGAGAGACGAATTTGGGGTGTGGACGAGAGGCATGTAGAAAAATTTAAGTGATAGTCTGGTTGAAGAGATGGCATGTGTAGACACTAAAAAGCCATGAAAGAAAATGTGTTTTCCTTATTTTCTGCTACTGGATCCATGAGGTGAAGGAGGGGTTTTGATGTTACAACACAGCACTGCAATATGTGAGAGTCCTGGGGTGTGGCTGAAAGCCTGGAGGACAAACTGAACTTTCCATATATATATATATATATAGTTTTATGGGGTTGTATAGAGTGCTTATAGCATACATTGTATTGGGGTGAACATGGAATCCTAAGTGAAACCTTTTATCCCTTTGGCTATTGGTGTTGCCTGTTTTATATGGAGCCAGTGAAGTCCAAGACTGAGTGGCATTGTGTTAGGATGATGAAGCCCTCTAGGCAAGAGTCCCTTAATCGGGGGATGTGCAGCTCGCTACCCGGATAGATGCCCGGCTACAACTTCCATGAAAGTTTCACATGATACAGATGTGAAGGAGGCAGGATCCTGTGCCTAAAGGCTGGCAACAGGCAAGGAGACATTTTCCTAAACCAGCAGCTGGTGCAGCACTGTCAGGACATCACCCCTGACATCCTCTCTTGCTCGACTCTTACCTTCTTCCTCTAAGTATGAGGATATTCTCTGATGTTTCGGCCAATCCACATATATGGAATCCCTTCAATTTCACCAATGAGAGCTCATTTCTAAATTCATGCTAATTAAACGAACCACTCATTTCACCAGTGAAAAGCTATTTCTGATATTCAATAAGCTAAGTAGCAAAGCCTCTGGTGCTTATCAAGATATGACTAGCTTAAAGAGACGTGAATAGCTGAAAGGTACAGCCAGGTCTGAAATGTGAAACTTTCTGATATAAGACTAGCTGACTCTCGGAATCTGAATTCTCTATTATGGTCAATGACTCTCCCTGAAGGTAAAGCTTGAACTAACTGATCTATGCATTGTATATTACCGTCAATGCTGAAGAATATTTTATGAATTTTTTAATTTGTTAAAAAAATTTCAGAAAGAGCATCTCCTGTCCATCAGTTAATTCAGTTTACTTTATAGTCTCAACACGATGACTACAGTATGTTTTTTGTTTTTAATTTGCTCTTTGCCTCTGCCACACAGTTATTCTCTTCGCTTTGCTTTATAATCAACAAAGGTTTAGGGAAATATACATATAAGTAAGTAAAATATCATGAGGAGAACCCAGGACATGCACATATTGAACACACACATCCTAAACATGTTGTTGTTCTGAAATCCTAATGAGTAGTTTTGCAAGGTGTTTATAGGCCTCAAAGTGGCCTCCCTTGTGAGATTTCCACTTTACTTCCTGGTGCCAGGTGTAGTTATGAGCCTTCTCATTCTCTCCAGATTCTATTGGTCTGTAGCTGGGAAAAGTATTCTTTACCATCAGATCCCTGTCTAATTCTTTTATTCTTGTCTGGTTTATTTACTTTTTCACTATATTTCTCCCAAATAGTTCCCAACTTGGACCCAAGATAAGTCAGTTTCCTGGACCTTTTGTTGTTGAAGACAGGGAGGCTATTATCATCCTGTGGTGCCTAGTATACGTTGTCCTTTGACTTGGCCACACGTATTCAAATAGATGTTAAAGTTACAGCATATTCGAATGTATTAAAGATGCTAAAAAGTTGCTTAAAAGATGCTTAAATTTCAGGGAGTTCTCCGATTGAGTGTCTGGATTTTCTGATCTTATAATCTCTGCCCATATGCCATCTCTACCTCTAAAGAAAGAAACTTATCTTCTCAAAGAAACATCTCTTAGTTTCATTGAACGTTTCTATTCTTTTTCTAGCCTCTCTTTCATCTATTTCTGCTCTGATTTTTGTTATTTCTGTCCTTCTACTGACTTTAGGCTTTGTTTATTCTTCTTTTTCTAGTTCTTTTAGGTACCGTGTTAGATTTTTTATTTGGGATTTTTCTCGTTCCTTGACGTAGGCTTCTATTGCTGTAAATTTCACTCTTAGGACTATTTTTCCTGCATTTCATAAGTTTTCATATGTTGTTTTTTATTTTCATTTTTCTCTAGTAATATTTTGTTTTCTCTTTTGCTTTATTCATTGATCCAATAGTTGTTCAGTAACATGCTGTTTAGTGTCCAAATATATGTGACTTTTCCAACTGTTTCTTGTAGTTGATTTCTAGTTTCACACAATTGTGGTCAGAAAAATGCGTGATATGATTTCAGTCTTCTTAGAATTATTGAGGCTTGCTTTGTTTCCCAACATATGTCTATCTTTGAGAATGTTCCATGTGAACTTGAGAAGAATGTGCATTCTGCTGTTTTTGGATGAAATGTTCTCTATATATCTATTAAGACCATCTTGTCTGATGTTTCATTTAACGCCACTATTTCCTTGTTGGCTTTCTGTCTGGATGATCAATCCATTGATGTGGGTGGGGTGTTGAAATCCCCTAAAATTATTGTTTTGCTGTCAATTTCTTCCTTTAAGTCTGTTAATAGTTGCTTGATATAGTTTGTTGCTCCTGTGTTAGGTGCATGTATATTAATGTGTTATGTCTTCTTGGTGGAATGTCCCTTTTATCTTTATATAATGTTTGTCTTTGTCTCTTGTCAGGTAAGGGAAACAAAAGAAAAAAATAAGCAAGTGGGACTACATCAGACTAAAATGTTTCTGCACAGCAAAGGAAACTGTCAAGAAAATGAAAAGACAACCTACTAACTGGGAGAAAATATTTGCAAATCATATGTCTGACAAGGGGCTAATTTCCAAAATATATAAAGAACACATACAACTCCACAACAAAAAAATGAACGACCTGATAAAAACATGGGCAGAGGATATGAAAAGACGTTTTTCCGAAGAAGTTATACAGATGGCCAACAGGCACATGAAAGATGTTTAACATCACTAATTATTAGGGAAATGCAAATCAAAACTACAATGAGATATCACCTCACACCCATCAGAATGGCTATTATTAAAAAGGCAATAATAAGTGTTGGAGAGGATGTGAAGAAAAGGGAACCCTCATACATTGCTGGTGGGAACACAAACTACTGCAGCCACTAGGGAAAAATGATGGAGATTTATCAAAAAATTAAAAATAAAAATACCATAAGATCCAACTATTCTACCTCTGCATATTTATCCAAAGAATATGAAGTCAGTAATTCCAAAAAATGTATGCACCCTTGTATTATTCACAGCGTTATTCACAATAGCCAACATTGTGTAGCAACTCAAGTACTTATCAATGGATGAAATAATAAAGATGTGATATATATACATATATACCATGGAATACTACTCAGCCATAAAGAAGACAACCTCATGCCATTTGTGACAGTATGGATGGACATTGACGGTATTATACTAAGCAAAACAAGTCAGATAGAGAAAGAAAAATACTGATTGATTTCACTCATATGTGGAAAATAAATAAACACATAGATAAGGAGTACAGATTGTGGTTACCAGAGGGAAAGAGAGAAAGATGTAAAGGGGCACATATGTATGGTGATAGATGAAAAAAGACTATTGGTGGTGAACATGATCCAGTCTATACAAAACTGAAATATAGTAAAGTAGACCTGAAATTTACACTTATAAGCTATATGACCTCAATAAAATTAAAACCAAATTTATTTTTAAATATAGCAAAACCCACTTTACACCTGGGTTGCAGGCAGCCCACACACTCACTGAATTACACAGAGGGGCAGTTTCCCAGGTGAGTCCTGTCTGTTTTGCCACCATTGGAACCTCCTGATGAAGAACACAGGCCCAAGGATGCTGAGGCATGTGGGACCCCTGGAGCAAGGAATGGTCTGAGAGTGTGTGACACAAAGTATCTGTGCAGTGCATACTGGGTAGTGAGTTTGTGCTTCTCTTCAAGGTATGCCTTTGATCATAATCTGCAGATAACTCAAGGAAAATCACTGGTAGGCTTGTTAAGTGGAAAATTCTCATGTCCCAACTTCAATGCTGCTGAGTTAGAATTCCAGGGAAGGGGACACTGGACTTGTCCAGTTATTACCGTGTAGACTGAAGTCTGAGAAGCACTGCTGCTGGCGTCCAGCTGTAGCCACTGCCCGAGGTCAAAGCTCCACATCTTGTGAGGCGTGAGACGGCTCCCAGGGGAGATTTCTGTCTGTCGTCTGCAGAGGGGCAGACACCTTACCTCTTCCCGCTGACTCGCTTCCCTAACTGGTTTCCTTGTGCCTCTCTTAGTCCTTTTCTTTACCTTCAGAGATAACTGGGAGAGGCAAGATAGAGATAAAAATTTTACTAAATCTAACTTTTAAGTAATCTTTAAAAAATTGTACAGCGTTCAGATGTAATATTTAATTTTATTTGGGGATGTTTTTTGTCTTTGTGCCTTTTGTTGTTTTAAAGTATTTTGTGTTATTGGCTGGGAAGATAGCATGAGATTAACATCAGCTTTATATGGAGCCGTAAACCAGGAAAGCACTTTATATTTGTCACACGGAATTAAGAATCATATTTGTGTAATGATGTATAAAGGAATTTGGTTGTTTTATTATTTATTTTTTCTTCTTTTTGGCATAATAAAGTCCCAGTTTCTTCTTGGTGGACTGAGCAGGACTATTGATGTCTGATCTATAAGTGAAGAGTTAATAGAAGAGCATTGTTACTATTCAGAAATCTCTCCCTCACCAACTTTTCCTAAATGGTAGCATGGGTGTTAGAGTTAAGAAGTTTGATTTTCCCCCATTGGATTATAGAGAGAAATATAGTCATTAGAGACTTAACTTGGAGTTGTAGTCAAAGAGCATAACCTAAGAGCATTGAGCTTGGGCTCTGTCATTTATCAGCTTTGTAACCTGGGTGAGTTTTCTAGCCACTGTACCCAGTCTCTTCATCTGTAAAATGGTGAGAAGAACAACATCTACTACATCAGGATATTTTGAGGGATATAAGAGTTCATGTATGTTCAAGCACAGAATTAACATTCAGTTTGCCGTGCCTGGTTCAGTAGAAGTGTTTGCTGCTGTTATTATAATTATCATTATTTTATCTCATTATCTTCCTCATGAGTTCCCTGTAAAACCAACAATGGTCCACAGTGTCAACAGTTTTATTCTAGGTCCCTGTTTAAAGGCCTGCAAAGAGAGCCTCCTGCTTATAACCTCCTGTTTTATCCCAGTGTCTGGAGGGATGCATTGACCTCTTTCTTCTTTGCACTAGGCACTGAATGGGGGCCCACACCCAACCCTGCATGTCCTCCTTTTAGTATCCGATGCTTTTGAAACACTGCTTGGTGTTTACTTGGTGGACTATACTCCCTGACATGAACAACTCATGGGAGATAAGATGTAGGAAACATTGGTCTATGTAGGTCTCTGAGTTTATCATAAAGCAGAGTACAGTTGATCAAGGGCCAAGGTAGAGTACCTTAATGCAAAGATCTTCAGAGATGAAGGTGTTCTAATGTGACACTACCTGAAAATAAAGGAAGAACATAAAAGCATATGTAGTTTTACAAGGAAAAGCACACAACTAAAAGAATTGATCCCATTAAATACACTATTCTATTTGTTTATGCATCAAATTACTGATAGGAAATAACGACGTGTAGAGATAGTAGAATTGATAGATTTCATAGAGAATTCTTTTTAACAGCTGTTCATATCTTGTGTTTTACATCATCGATTAGGGTAATATTTTCATCTTTTCCTGTCCTAGTGTCTTTATCTTTCTCAATTTTTCTAAGAGATATATTTATATTATCGTCTAAAATTCTAGGGCAATTTTTAAAAAGTTATGAAACATTTTAAGTTGTTGATAATGTATATTGGAGGAGCACTAGATTGCAAGTGAATTAGTGATAATTAGAGTTTTAGTTTGGTGAAAGATGGTAGTTGGAATTGATACCAGGATGTTTGTAACCCAGTTTTTTCTTCATTTTTTGATGTAGTTTTCAAAATGACAGAACAAGTAATTTTTAATATAATAACTTGTCTCATTTTAAAATATGTGTTCTTGGAGAGGGTGATGGAGGTAGGTAGAAAATAGTTTAATGTAGTGACTTGTTTTTCTCCAGTTGATCTGTTATAAACCCAACAGCCATACAGCATCCTTTTGTCCAAATGACCTGATGGCATTTTCTTGAATTTTCTTACTGTGACTCTAGCAATCTGAGGTCACACTATCTTCTCCCTCCTAGTCATATTTTCAGTAGTAAGAGTGACATTGTCAATAATATAGTGACAACTTTGCACACAGTCTACTATTTACTAAAATATATATATCAATTGCAAACTTTGATAACATAATTGTTAAGTTTGAACTATTTGCAGTGCATTTAACAACTGATTGTTACACATTATTGTGTAGTGACATCATGGTTAAAATCATTATTTGCAACACGTGACCCCTTCCGATTTTATTTTAAAGGAAAGGGTTCAATGATTCTTTTCTGTTTGAAGAAAAAAGACTTACATTTCCATCTTAGAAAATTGAGAACTGGTTTTTTGCCTTTATTTTTTTGTCTTCAGCTCTTCTTCCTACTGGTTACTAATTCACATGTCCAATTACTTCAGATTCATGGTGCTACCTCCTCTGCCTTTTTCATGGCTCTCACTTTAATTTTTCCATAATCCCTTCTGTGAAAGTGGTTTCTCTCCATCTTCATAGATCAAGGAAGGAACCGACCCTCCTTTGTATGAACTTGGAGACAGAGGCCAAGGTGAAGCCTTGGTGCCCCTCCCCACCAGTGAATTGCAGAAGGGCTTCAGATTCATGTCAATCTTTTGCTCCCCTCCTGGCTCCCTACATAGTTGGCATTGTCTCCAGGGAGGAGCTCCGCTTGGTACAATAAAATTTTTAAGTCTATAGAAGCCTGCTGAAAGATAAGACTGGCTAGAAAGGACATGCGCAAGCAGTGTGCTCCAAAAGTTGGTAGCAGAAACATTAAGAAGAAGAAAACATTTCAGTTTATCTTGTTTTCTCTTTATCTTCTCTCCCTTCCTTTTCCTTTACCTAGATGGTACAAAACCTGTCCACCCCCCCCATGGTGGTTGTTTTTTTCCTCAAAGCCCCAGTACATTGCTATATATGTTAGTTGTATGTCACCCCATGGTGGCTCTTTTCCTGGAGTCCCATGGCATTTTATTCATATCTCTTTCATTCAAATTATTTCTGTAGTGTAATTTATCTGTTTATACATATCTGTCTTACTTGCAGACTGCCAACATTTCAAGACCTTTGGGCACATAGTATATACTTAAGTATTTGAGTAAATAAATGAAGCTCTTTTGTTGAATAAGATCTAAATAAATAAAATACCTACTCAGCACATGAATGCAAGCATTTGAAAGAGAGTTTTGTGACTGCTAAAGCAGACTGTGGATCAGTTTAGGGACTCAGTGCCAAAGTTACTCAATAGATTTAGATAAAATGAAAGTGATAATTAACTTTAGTTTTAAAATTCATGGAGGACAGGAGCAAGATATCTAGGTGTGAATCAGGACTTGATCATTCTTGTTGCATCTTTGGAAAATCCAGTCCTTTATGTTTCTATGAAAATGTCACTGGCCAATAGAATGAACAGAGGACTGATTTTTAGAAAGGCAATTTGGTCACAGGAAGTCCTGGAGAAAAATATATGGAAGGAGAGCTGGTAGAAACATGGCAGAAACGTTTTGTGTATAAACCTTAAATGTTGGGTTTACATGCTGTCTGAAAGTACTGTAACCCAACATTTCTCCAATATAGATTTGAGCAGCTTTTAAATACCTAGGTATACAAAAGGATTACAAAGGAAAATAGATCAAACTGAAAGGAGTTTAGAATGGAACAATGCAATGAAGCTGAAGTAAGCCAGCACACTGAAAATTGTTTCGGAAAGACCTGCAGTTTTCTTTCTTTATTTTTTCCTTCTTTTTATTTATTTTTTTCCCCCAACACCCCAGTAGATAATTGTATGTCATAGATGCACATCCTTCTAGTTGCTGTACATGGGACGCGACCTCAGCATGGCCAGAGAAGCGGTGCTTCCGTGCGCGTCCGGGATCCGAACCCGGGCCGCAAGTAGTGGAGCGCATGCACTTAACCACAAAACCATGGGGCCGGCTCGGAAAGACCTGAAGTTTTTAAAGGTAGTTGGAAATGTATCCCTCAGGTTTAAAGTAGAAAGGGTAATGGGAACAATTCTCTATCTTCTCATGTCCATGAGATTAAAAGCAACAGTCTCTCAGAGAAGCAAAACTTTTCTGCTCTCTAATGTCCCAAAAAGTGTTTTGAATGGTGCCTAATGAAAGAGATTCTGTGTGACATAATGCAAATACGGTATCATCAACTCATTTCCAAGTTTAATTCAAACATTTTAGGACATGTTCAATTGAGGTAATGCAGAATTCTATAAGGGGCCAAGGAAGAGGCCGACAGCATTCTCTCTCAGCTTTTCACTTGATCAAGTGAGAAAATGTTCTTGAACAGATTGACCACGTCTCCTCAAGGCAATGGTCCATTTTCAATTTTTCTTTTTGTAAACTCAGCCTGTGTTTCCCATTACATATGCAAGCTAAAGCCTGTTTGTAGACATCCTTCGTTGGCAATGAGGAGCAGATCCATACTATTAAGTAATCAAATAAGCAGAACATCTGGTTGGCCCTTTTTAGGAAAATGACAGGTTTAAGCCAACCTTCATTGGTGGAAGGACATGGTATAACAGAATTAAAATATCTACCATTTATTATGCAGCTAATCATAAGTCATGCTATTTAAATGAAACTGAATGAATTCTTCTTCTATTAAGTTGACTAGATTTTAGTCAAACTGATGTGTAATTTTATATAGGTGCATTTTTACTTAAAATGTAAAACTCTTTAGAGACCTCTTCATTCAGTTTTAGAGGCATATTTTATATATTTTGGTGATTTTATTTATTTTCCTTCATAGCAGAGAGGCACATCCTACTCTTTTTCTTGCTGCCCTCTCTCTCCAAGATAAAACTCATCCAAGTTTACTTTGTTTTATAAGGCATAGGCTTACATTGTGATGATAAAGAGATTATTTCTGAAACATATTTGGAACTGTAGGGAGCCCAGAATTTTAGATTATGCTCAGAAATATGTGAAGTAACTTCAAAAAAGATGGAACACTTAAAGTTTTGCCAAGAAAGTTTTCTCCTACTTTTCTTCACAGTAATTAAAAAAAAAAAGTTTAGTTTCTTAATTCTTCAGATGGGTGAGTGTAGGAGTTGGCAAGATTATATGTACCGTTGAGAGCTCTCTCTCTGAGTTACTCTTTCAAAACAACCATCCTGGGCAGGCCCCATGGCTTAGCGGTTAGGTGATCGCACTCCGCTGTTAGCGGCCCTGGTCCAGATCCTGGGCGCGAACCGACGCACTGGCTTCTCCGGCCATGCTGAGGCCGCATCTTACATACAGCAACTTGGAGGATGTTCAGCTATTACATACAAATATCTATTGGGCCTTTGGGGGAAACAAATAAACAAATAAAATTTTAAAAAAGTAATTAAAAAAATAACGCCATCCTACTTCATGAATATTTAATGGATACTCTGTCAATCCCAGAGCTGCTGAGAGAAGCAGTTCCCAAAGCTCCAGCAGGTCCTGGGAGAGGAGAGCGATGGTAATCAGTGTCATCAGAGTTTGGATGAGCAGTAGTCATTCTCTGGATGTTAGAACTGAGTGGAGTTTTCAAGCGCAGCCCAGTGACTCTAGACCTGAGCCCTGCTCAGAAGCCAGTTGACTTGTCATTCACTCTTAGCATGGTGTCTTCCCTCTGCTCGTGCCCTTTTTTGTCATTTCTCATGCTTCTCCTGACTCTTTATCTTTCCTACATCAACTTTCTTCTTTTTCTCTCTTTCTTACTTTTACTCTATTATATTCCTTCTCCTTAGCATTTTTTTCTTCCTTGTCTTATTGTTCTCATTCACTTTCTTTTTATTTGGTAGTACAGTTACTCCGTACATCACTTTCATCTTAAAATCTTGACCCTCTACAATTCTTATACTTCAGTTATCTATTTTGAAGAGAGTATTTTGATAAATTTCTCTTAGATGTTATAACATGCTGATTCAAGGAGATAAAAACTATCACGAAAGGGATGGGGATGGAGAATGAATTCAGTTCAGGTAGCCATGGAATTAGACAGAGGGAAACTGAGAGCTTAGGTGTGGGTGTTCAAAATATTTCCTGATACATCTTTGTAGTTCATTGTTGTGGTAAACTGCACACAGTCTTATTTACTGTTGGAGCCCAGAAGTTTGCTCCTCTGGGCAAGACAGCAGGTCTCGGCCAATAGAAAAGAAGCTAGGAAACACTGCATACATTTCTAATGTAAAGAACTGTTAGTGTTCCACCAGGAGACACTTTGGGCTCTTCCCTGCACTATCTGAATAGAAAAAGAGGAAGAGAAGTTTTTCTCCATCTGCACAAAACCAGGACTTTATCTTGAGTTGGAGAGAGTTTGCATGTGACTGAAAACAAAAGTTTTCCCGAGTTTGGATTTGCTTTAATAGGATCTATTGGCTAGCTTTGATGTTAAAGGTCTTTATTCAAAATTGGCTACCTCTAGTGCTAAGTTCAGAGTGGAGATTTGTCAGTATAAGAGAGAAGAATCCCTTTTGGATTAACTCAGTGAAATATAGTATTTGGGAAAAAGACTATATTTGAAGGCCACTTGTTAATATTCTGTCGCCACAGTGACATCTGTTGGTAAGTGACTATTTCATGCTATTCTTGATGATTTCTGTTTGAAAGACACACCCTGATCTTGATAAATAAATGGCAAGCAATAGGATATATTGAAGCACATGAGGAAATCATTTGGGGTAAATCTAATTCGGACTGAGTTTGTTTTTCCTAAAGGGCCTGTCGCCTGCATTGTGTATCTGCTTTGCCGTGTCTCAAAGAGAAGAGTAAATGCCCTTAACATAAGGATGCAACTTCCCCCTCATTGACGTTGCCTTAAGGATAATCATTTCTCCCTAGGCTTGGATTTTACTGCTGCACTCATCCTGTGACCACCCAGCTCCAGACAACAGACCTGACGCCAGCCATGCCCAATGAGACAGCAGACCTGCTTCACGCTGTTTCCATCTATAGCTATTCTGGCAAGGCAACGTAGCAGGGCGATCTTGTGGCTATTGTAAAAGTGACATTACAATCCTATGTGATACTTGCTCTTTGACGGTATATAACCACTCTGTACACCCCACTTCTTCAGTGCCCTTCCTTCCTTATGGAAGGATGGCCTAGGGCCATGGTCCTCAAAAGTTAGCTCATAATAAATTCACCCCAATTTTGATTTATACATTGGTTATGGATTATTTATGTAGACATTTGTTGGTGTAGTCATGGCAAGATTTCAGAGAAACCCACCGGAAACCACCTGGAATCTACACTGAACTGGCATTTGGCACCAATAGGAGCCCATTGTGCTCCCCAGATCACTGCATTCTTCAGGTGACCCGAGTGAGTTCTCCTGACACCTGGACTTCTTTATTTTAAGTCGACGGTCCAGAGTTTATTTGAGCTGTTTTCAAGGCTTAAGGCTAGGTGTCTTAAGGGGGTACTGATACATTCCCTAAGTCAGAGGAACCTAGGGAGGAATTCCTAGGAAAGTGAAATGTAGAGAAAATTTCCTAGGCCAGAGGAGCCTAGGGGGCACTTTTGGAGTGAATGGAGCAGGGTGACTTTTTAATATGGCTTATAATTGGGAAGAATTATGTTTATAAAGTATGAACAAAACTGCTTGATAGAGAAATGAGAGACTGAATCTGTTTAGCTGCAAAGAAAAGGGACATTGCTCCTCCCGATCTTTTGGGAATTCTCAAGCAACTGAGAATCTCATCGGGGGTGTCAGAGACAAACCCCACGACTTGTAACCCTCCTTCCTATAGCGAACTCCACTATCATTCATATTAATTTATCACAGGTTTGTCGGGGAACGTGCACGGGAGGGTTAGTCACCCGCACGCCAAACCCCCACAGCAGTACCTAGACTGCGGGTGGGAGAAACCAAGGCATGTAAGAGAGTGATTATGACCTTTCTTTAGGGAGTAACACTCACAAGCAGCACACTCCTGACCCACTACACAGTCCCTAGAAATTGTTCAGACTTTGTAGCAAAATAAAAGAAAAGGAAAGTGGGAAATTGTGTTTGCTTGACCATTCCCGGCTGGGCTGCCTGGCCTCTGAACCCAGGAGACTTGCGCAAGTGTTAAGACAGCAGGAGGCCTAAGACTGAAAGAAAAAAGAAAATGGAAGGAAGCTTTCTGCAGATGGAAACTGCTAAATTTTCTAAAACAGCGGCTATAAAATCTTTGTTGCATCTGTCTGTTCTTTATGTGTGTGTCTCTACATGTATGTTATATGTGCATGGTATTTTACCTCCAGAGTTTATGGTCAAAATCAAAAGGTCTATTCAATTAACTTGAAATAAGCACTCAAAGAAGTTAGTTCTAAATCCAAATGTTTTTCCAGTTAACGTGATATGAAATAATCTTTGGTAAATAAAAGCTTATTTAAGCTTGTTAGTTTTCAGCATTGGATATAATGCAGATATGCAGCTTTTATTCGTCAAATAAACTGATGTTATTTCTACTACAAAACTGGCCTCAAAAATAATAAATGATGGCTATTATCTAATGTCTCATAAAGTCTTGTAGGCAATCTAAATAATTATTGAGGGGCCGGCCCCATGGCTTGGCAGTTAAGTGCACGCACTCTGGTGCTGGTGGCCCAGGTTCGGATCAAGGACGCACACCGAGGCACCACTTCTCCGGCCATCCTGAGGCCGAGTCCCACATATAGCAACTAGAAGGGTGTGCAGCTATGACATACAACTATCTACTGGGGCTTTGGGGGGAAAAATAAATAAATAAAGTCTTTAAAACATATTAAATAATTATTGAGAACAGGTAACTAAATAGGTGAGTATTAAGTGAACTTTAAACAATAATCATATGTTATACTGTATATAGCTTCTAAACTCTTTTTGGTGACTTAAAAATTTAGGATTTTGCTAAATTTTATGATAAAATTTCATTGAGTATCTAGATCATTTCCAAATAAGATAAGATATTAGACATTGCTAAATATAGGTTTATCTACTTTTGGCTTATTACAGAAAAACTACAAGGTGTTTTGGGTCTATTGGTAAACATGTCTTGTGTTTTATTTAAAAGATTATACTATAAAGTAAGATGTTTCCAAAAATTTTAAATAGTGTCCATATAAATTTGTCAAGCCAAGAAATGCTAATGTAAAAGAAATTTTATAATTGCTTACTTAGTTTTTTACTTAAAAATTAAGGTTTCTAAGGGTTAAAAATTTCTAATATGTGATTAAGCTACTAAAAACTTAAGAAAAATATGTTTGCATTCAAGGAGAGTAAGATGTGTGTTTTCATTAAGAAGATATAAAAAATGGAAATATTTTTGTTTGGTTAGGAAAGATAAATTTGCCCTGAAAAGTACTAGAAGGAAAAAAAAGGAGCACATGGCAAAAATTCTGAATGTAAACAAAAAGTTATAGAAGATTTGTTGAAGAGAAGCCCTGAGGAGTTTTATACATGGTCGAGTTGGCTAAGGTTAAACTGAATCCAACTAAGTAAATGATTTTTAATATCAAAAGTAAGCTGGTACAAAATTCAAATTTGGTCTTCTTCCTTTTAAAAGGATAATTTTATTCTACTCTTTTTTTTTCCCCAAAGCCCCAATAGATAGTTGTACATCATAGTTGCACATCCTTCTAGTTGTTGTATGTGGGACGTGGCCTCAGCATGGCTAGAGAAGCAGTGTGGTGCGTCGGTGCGCACCTGGGATCCGAACCCAGGGCCGCCAGCAGCAGAAGGCACACATCCAACCGCTAAGCCATGGGGCCGGCCCTATTCTACTCTTAATCTTCTCTTGATAGAGGTTGTTATGTAAAAAGATTTTCTTTACATTTGAGTTAAGTTTATCTAAAGAACAGAGATCTGTTTTGTTAAGGTAATTCTCTATGTTCAAAAGACTGAGGTTTCTCTATTAAGCTCTTTTTGACTGTTTAAATGTTGTTTGTTAATTAAGCCTGGTTTCACTGCGACAAGAACAGGAACTCCTTGATCTTGTCTGACCAAGTGTTTAAAACCTCTCTGTATTTTTGACAATCTCCCCAAAATTCATATCCTAAATAAAGTCTTTCTTATAACTTTTTTCTTTGAGAATTTTCAAAGATCCATGGCAATTCTCGAGTAAATTTGAGCTCTTCCTACAAAGAGGGAGATACTAAACTAATTAGGCTTGTTAAGTGTGCTAAATTGCATGGGAAGCATTATCAAGTAAATGATAAAACTTCTTAGGTTACACTGCGTAGGTAAATATTACCCATTATTTTAACCCTGCTATCTTGCTTCCAACATTACAAGAGGAAGGACCACGACTGCATTCTATTTAATTTGGTTTACAGATGGGTCTTACTTAAATGATAAGCAAGCTATTACCAAGCTGGATATGCTGTCCAGCCTCGAGAATGCCTGTGTGGGGTAAGAAGGAGAATCCTCCTCTGCCCTTTCCCTTAAGGTTTATGGCTGGCCAAATAATTAACAAGACAGGTTAGCAGGAGAAAATAATACCAAGTATAATAATATATATACATGGGAGAAACCAGGGACACTGCATTTCTCAACACAATAGCAGAAATTCTCATCTTAAATACCGTCTTTACGTAAAGACAGAGGAGGATGTTGGGGGTGAAGGGTGTCAGTTACAGGAGATCACCACTAAAGCACTGTAAACAAGAGTAAGGCTATTATGCAGATTTAAGGCCTCACCTTCCACATTGATAAGCTTCTAGAAATGAGTTCATCCCTACTCTTCCCAATACAGAGAGAGAGATACCTTTACTTATGGAGATTTCTCTTATAAATGTAAATGTTTGTCTGGCAACTCCTCACAGGGCCATCCAGAGAATGTGGCCAGAGTGACAGAACTTCTGATAAGATGGGCTTGTTGGTGCCTTTCTTATTGTAACATCTATTTTACATTATATTACAGCCATCAGATAGAAGAGCTGTTGCAAGAAGGAGATACTATGCCAAATTCTTTAGGCAGTTAGTGGGGGAGGTCAAATGTCCATCAGAGAAAACAATCGAGGTAAGGAGATATATTTCAGGGTGGCCAAATCCTGATCTTGCACACCTGCTAATTCCTATAACTCTGCTAACACAATAAAAGACTTCTTTCCACAGGCTTGAAAGAAATCGCCACGGAAGAATAGAAACAGATATAGCAGTCAAAAGGGGGAATTTTTATCACCACCTCACAGCTGTGGCTTGCACCTAGTAAAAAAACCCATAGTACAGTTGGGAGACAGGGAAAATCCCCCTCTGCCCTTTCCCTTAAGGTTCTTATGGCTGGCCAAATAACCAACAAGACAGGTTAGCAGGAGAAAATAATACCAAGTTTAATAACAGGTATACATGGGAGAAACTCAGAAATGAGCAACTCGTCCCTCTGTCTAAGCTGCTTGCTTAAGTATTGTAGCTAAAGGTGAGGAAGGTGTTGGAGGTGGATAGTGGTCTGGGACTTCAGAACGCAAGAAGACAATTCTTTTCAAGGTCATCTATAGATAATGTGGTCAGCGAGAGATAGAGGTTTTTGATGAAAGGGGCTTGGTGCCCCTCCCATTGTAAGATCTATTTTACATTATCATTACAGCCATCATGATAGAAGATCTGTTCCTGGAAGGAGCCACCATGTCAAATTCTTTAGGCAGTTAGTGGGGGAGGTCAAATGTCCCTCAGAGAAAGCAATCAAGGTAAAGAGATGTATTTCAGGGTGGCCAAATCTTGATCTCCCACAGTCCCGCCTTTGAAACTAAAATTTTCACAGTCCCTTTGAAACTTAAAGAAGTTTCATGGTCCAGAAGCTGAGTTAGTAGATTGTTTCATCTCACTGAACATATTTCTTAGTCCTGATAATAGATCAGTTCAATTAAGTTCATTTTAGAAGGTGCTGATGCAGGTGGGCTCTCAAGGTTACGCCTATATTGTGGAAGCAATCAATCAAGTATTTAATAGAAGCATTTCTATGTAAACAAAAGAAAAATAAGGTTAATGGTTGGAGCAAGTTGTAAAGCAGTTTCTGAGTTTACAGGACAGCCAGTTAAGAAAATTTTTAGATGTCAGCATCAAAGCATCTTTAGTAGTTTAAAATGTCTCTGATGATGTTGTCAGGTCATCTCTCAAGTTTATATCAAGTCCATTGGCTTCAGTTTGTAAGGCTTCAGGAGAAAAGGCAGGTTTAATTCTCAGTGATTCCAAATGAAAATGATGGAAAAAATGAAAAACATTAGTTTGGAGATCTGTATCCAGATATTTTAGGAGACTAGAAGAAATCAGAATCCAGTGCAGTCAACAGATAGAAAACAAAAACCTCAAAAGACAATTAACAAAACTTGAATTTAATATCCGCAAATGTACACTATAGTTTTTACTGAAATATAATTTTTCTCTCTAAAATCACCCTCATTTTTATAAAAGATAGCCAAATTTAGACTAACTAGTTTGTAAAATAAGTCTAGTTCCAATAAAGTTGGACCAATTATTTGCATAAGTACATCAATAATAGCAATTGATCATATAAGCTCTTTTAAATCTGCTTTGCTGGAACTTTTTATAAGGAATCCCAGATTGAACTTTAAAGGCCTCTCGATGCCAGGAAAGCCAAGCCAAGGATTTTGTCATGAGACTTCGCCTGCAATACCTACAGATTTGGGTGAATTCCTCTCTTCTGAGGTTCCCCCAAAATATTTCGAGGTTCCTTGTACCTTCTAGATAATTGACATTGTTTACTTACCCAGTAAATGCTGCTTGGAACATTGAACATAAGGCACCAGGCCAATATTTCCACATGGCTTTATTCCATAAAGTCCAATCTCCATTCCTCAAATCTTTATGGATATATTGCAAAAATGATGTTCCAGTCACAACCTTGGTAATATAACCAGTGTTTCCAAGTGTGTCCTGTTATAAGGAGAACAGATTCTTATTGAACTTACACAAATAACTATATTGCCATGAAAACAACAATACTTACTTATTAAGAGTTTTTAAATTCTGGATGGATCAGGTAGAGAGAAAAAGAGAAATATTTTAATATTGCTTACAAAAGTATCATTTACCAAATTTCTGTAAGTTATAGCTAGCTCAGGAGAAAAGAGAAAAAGTTTTCCTTAAATCTGAAAAAAAAAACATTAAAAATTCAGCAATACTTCAAATGAAAAATCATAAAAATTATAATCATCCTTATCAGTTCATTCAGTCCTGTGTAATCCATTTTTGATCCCAATCTTTTTGTTAGTGGCTTCATGAAGTCATCAGTTTCTCCATCAGATTTCTGTAATTTCTTACCCAGTTCAGTTTTATGATCAGCAAGTTTATCAGAAGCCTGTACTCCAGTGTAACTGTCACAGTCCTTTCCATGAATTTTTCTGAAGTTGAAACATTTTGCAAAAGCATTAGAGCAAAGAAATAAGTCTGTAAACAAGACCTCAAAATGGCAATTGACAAAGAAATTTGGTTAATTTTGTGACATACAACACTTTAAAATAATAATAACCAGAATTATTACTGATAACCAGGACAGATCAGAATTTCAGTAATGTTATACAATTTTAAAACGCCTATATCAATAACATTTATTCACAAAATACCACTTACGCAGGTTTATCATCATTTGTCTGACAATGCTTCCCATGTAGTTTAACATACTGAGTAAGCCTAATAAGTTTAGTATCTTCCTCCTTATAGGAAGAGACCAAATATCTCCACACTATGATGAAAACAAGACAACATCCGTTGTAGACATCTACCCCAAGACTCCGGACCAGGCCTGTTTTCTCAACCTTAAATCCAATCCTTTAAACCTTTGTTATGCTTTGTATACCTATTTTATAATTTGATGGTGCTCAGGGCAAGCCACCCCAGGAGGCACCACTCTGGTACGCAGATTATTTCAAGCTGAAGACAATAAGGACTCAGAGAGCTCAGGGAGAATATTTGAGTTTCCCCTCCCAAACTGCCTGAAGAATTTAAAACAAAAGATCTGTTTCAAGAAAGAGTTGTTATCATGATGGTTGTAAAGGTAATATAGGATAGATGTTACAATAGGAAAGGCACAAAGCCTCTTTTATCAAAAACTCTGTCTCTCCCTGACCACATTATCTATAGATGACCCTGAAAAGAATTGTCTTCCTGCCCTCTGAAGTCCCAGGCCACTACCCACCCCCAACACGCTCCTCGCCTTTAGCTTCAATACTTAAGCAAGCAGCTTAGACAGTGGGACGAGTTGCTCATTTCTGAGTTTCTCCCATGTATACCTGTTATTAAACTTGCTATTATTTTCTCCTGCTAACCTGTCTTGTTAATTATTTGACCAGCCATAAGAACCTTAAGGAAAATGGCAGAGGGAGATTTTCCCTCTTCCCCCGAGAAATTGTTACAGTTAAGATTTTCAGAATACTATCATACTTAAGGAAAGTGATCGATTTGGAACAGACTGGTCTTAAAGTCCAGGCATTTATCAGGAGGCTCCTAATATAACTTAATGGTTATATAGAACAAATCTCTGGCCTTTGACTACTGGACTGATGGCTAAAACACCACACCCGATCTTCCCTTAAATGCAGTGAAAGATTCACAGTGACAACTGCTGCCAACATTCCTCTGTTTAAGACCAGATGGGCTCATTCAGTGTTCCCCTGGTATCACCACCGAGCAGCTAGCTATATTTGTTCCTTTTTTAGGGCTAAATGATATCACATCACATACAGAGGCCCTTAATGACAGTCAAGCAGGAATTGCCTTATTAAACACTAAGTTGTCTTTAATAAAAAGACTGTCCTTCAAAATAGAATGGCCTTAGATATTTTAACTACATCCCAAGGTGGTACACATACAATCAGTCAAACTGAATGCTGTGTTTTCATACCTGACGAGTCTTCCAGTGTGTCATCTCTGCTAAAACACATGAATAAGCAGGTGAATGCCATAAGCGATCCTGCGTTCAGTCTTGAGTTTTTTGGTTTTCTCCCTTCTGGTATTGGTTCCCTTTTTCGATCTGGACTGAAATTCCTATTTCTATTACTTCTTGGAATTCTTGTATAATCATAATATTTAAACTAATTGCTGTTTTCTTTACTCAGTGCTGTAAGACTGTCATGTAAGCTGGAGTAATGAAAGCTGAAGTGACCGATTAATCTTATAACCTTGGACAAACTTCCTTTTTTGATAAGGACTAGGCCTAAGAACTCATTTTAAACTAATCTTTTCAACGATGTTAAATTAGTATCATTGTTACTGTACTTGTTCTATAATTGTGAAGAGCATAAATACAAGGAGTCATAAAAAGCACATATGCAATGTTTGTGCAACAACCTAAAATTAATCCAAAACCCATGACATGCTTCCTCTATAAGTATATATATATATACCTCTTTGCTTGTCCACTATATCCAATTAATTCCCCCCAAGGTGGACAACTGGGCAAATGAATGAGACAAAAGCCTGGGACCGAGGGACATGAGGGACCCAGGACAGGCAGCAACCACTCTGGAGCCGAAAGACAATATTTTGATCATGAATGCTTTTTATCAAAAGATTATAGATCAAAAAGGAGAAAACGATAAAAAAATGGCAAGCAATAGGATATATTGGAGCATATGAGGAAGCCGTTTGGGGTAAAACTAATTCGACCTGGATTTGTTTTTCCAGAAGGGCCTGTCACCTGCATCGTGTATCTGCTTTGCCATGTCCCAAAGAGAAGAATAAATTCCCTTAAGATAAGGATGCAACTTCCACCTCCTTGGCATTTTTTTAAGGATAAGCATTTCTCCCTAGGCTGGGATTTGACTGCTGCACCGATCCTGTGACCACCCAGCTCCAGACAACAGACCTGACACCAGTCACACCCTCCCCACTGTGTCCATCAATAGCTATTCTGGCAGAGCAATCTGGCAGGGCGATCTTGTGGCTATTGTGAAAGGGACATTGCAATCTGATGTGATACATGCTCTTTGATGGTATATAACCGATCTGTACACTCCACTTCCTTGGTGCCCTTCCTTCTTTAGGGAAAGAAGGCCCTGGGCCATGGTCCTCAAAAATTGGCTCATAATAAACTCACCCCAATTTTGATTTATAGATTGATTATAGATTATTTACGTTGACATGTTTTACAAGTAATATCTTGAAAGGAAAAAACAATAAAGTAGCAGCCCTGCCTTACACATGAAAGTTGTGCTCCCCCTGGAGGGAAAATGAGGATACAACATTGGTCGAGTACTTCATTTTGTAATCCACTGGTGCCTTTCAAAAATATAGCTATTATTGTAAGAGTAAAGATAGCCTTAAGAATACTGTCACAAAACAGGTTTTCCCAGCTTCTTTTTGTCAGAGATGAGACCCACATCAGCCTGGGGCACTTTAAGAGGCATGGTGGACTCAGCTGAGGGTTATTTAATTACTGTGAGTTAATTAGCCAATAGTGAATAAGATGCAGAATGATTAAAACAGGTAAAGGGACATAAAGTTGGAAATAATTAAGAAAAATAGTGCCTTCAAAATATCCTCTCATTATTTTTATAGCATTTGTTTTGAGGCATGACTAGGATAGTATGTTAGATTTTTCTAAATCCTTATCTCCAGAGCCTATATTACTGAGTTTTTCATTAAATATGATAATGCCAAAGAAAACCTTGACAAAAGTATTCTGTACTATCAACAAGGACAAAACATGTACAACATTGCTCTACATATTAAGATTCCAGCTGTAATAGTCAAAATATATATTCATGTGTGTAAAATTATAATGATTTTCTATTTTTCTCGGGCTGTGAACCATGGTAAAATATATAGTAATAAGCAGAAAACCTGATGAACTAGGTGATTTAAGACACCTGATGTTACAGATAGGCCATTCAAGGGTGAAATAGATCAATTTAAATTTCACACCTTCTCCTTTCTTTGTAGCCAGTGAAGTGTCTGGAAGACCAAAAACAGATAAAATTAATTGACGGTTAACAGTGTTTGGAAGCAGTTGAGGTTAAGCCCTCAACAATGGTGGCCCTTACTTCAGAAGCCATTGACTCTTTGTCATAAGTTTATTGTATAGACGAGTTCTATTCTTAGATGATTTGTGTATGTTTCATAGAAGAGAGACAGGGCAGGAGAATTAACTATCACTCTACACCGGTTCCTTTACTGTATTACCTCATGCAATTCTTACAGTAATCCTTTAAAGTAACTATTATAATTCATATTTAACTGATAAAGAAAACCATGTTTAGGGGCCTGCCTGGTGGGACAAGCAGTTAAGTGCGCGCATTCCGCTGCATCAGCCCGGGGTTCACCGGTTCTGATCCTGGGCCAGTGCCAATGCACCGCTTGGCAAGTCATGCTGTGGTGGCGTCCAGTATAAAGTGGAGGAAGATGGGCATGGATGTTAGTCTAGGGTCAGTCTCCCTCAGCAAAAAAACACGAAGATTGGCAAATGTTAGCACAGGGCTGATCTTCCTCACAAAAAAAAAAAAATTAAAAAAGACCATGTTTACAAAATTGATCAAGGGTAAAAGGGAAGATCTGAACATCAGTCTGTTGGGTTTTATGCCTCATATTCTCTCCACTGTGATAAAAATGGTGTTTCAACATGGGTACTCACCATCTTGCTATTTAATACTGGCTCCTGCCAACAGCATTGGATGAGATGAGATGAGAAGTTTATTTCCAAAGTTATTCTATTATATTTAAATTATACTATTTATGAGTCAAATGTCAAGTCATATTTTAGAGGCATAGAGAACAACTGATTACTTCACCTACACATTTTCTAGTCTTACTATAACTTTCGTGTGCCACATTCTGTCAACTTTGTGTCAACTTTACCAACTTTAGTGCTTCACTGTTCTTTTTTTTAAAAACTTACAATTTCATTTTTCATGTAAAGCACCTTGATGTTTTCTTCCTAGTAACTAGATGGCAGTTCTGTATCTCTGTAAATTACCACTGCAGCAGGAAATGAGAGGTCTTAAGCCAATTTGTTCTGTACAAATGATGGACATAGGAGGACTTCTGGTCCATCAAGGCTGCCTGTGTTATTCCGTGGCTGTAACAGGGATGTCCAGGACTGCTTAGTCAGGCATGAAGCAGAGTCAGAAAGCATCCTCTAAGTTCTTCTTCGGATGTGAGTTCAGGCACTTACCATCTCACCTGAGCACATTAGAGTTTATTGAATGTGTTCTGACTCTTACTCTCTTTGTGTAGTTAATAAGGCTGGGAGCTCCATACCCCTAGAAAAAACACATGACACATAAAGCCTTTTCTCAACTAAACGGAGTTGAGGTCTATGGTGTTGCCCGAGAGTCTGATGCTTAAAGCAAACTCAGCTGGTGCTCATATAGAGGGAAAGAGTGTCAGCTACTCCTGGAGGGCTTTTATTCATGCTCCTATGGAATGAGCAAGTTTAAAATAAAACCACATGGCTTAAACCTCACTAACTGATTATTTGATTTTCAAGTAATATGCTGTGAAAATCTGCTATGTCTAAAAAACTATTTCATAAAACTGAAACAATTCTCTGCTACTTGAAATACTATTAAAACTGTAAATTCTTTAACATTCTACCATATACAAATAGGCAAATATCAATTATATTCTCAAAAAATGTTTGTTCCCATGTTAAAGATTAATATATGGTAGCAAAATGGGTTACCACCCAGTTTTTAACTAAATTTTTGCTTTTGAAATTACATATAAAATTTGTGTTTTGAAGTATTTTCCTAAAACTCAGCATATTTCTGATATAAATGGACTAGTTGAAAGGTAACTAGAATGAAATTTGATCTTTAAAACTCTAGCTTTGTGTAAGAATTGATAATATCAGACAGTTGAAAGTTGGGTCTCTCCACATTATGATATTTATTAATTGTGAATAGCCAGATCTATTACAAAGTGCTGAATAATAAAAAGAAATTAAACAATATCAGCACTCTCTTACCCCACACGTACAGTTTATATGCAAATAAACTCTCAAAGGTCAGAAAAATGCTTATGATTTCGGATAACTGGTAAAATACTATCTCATTCCAGTTTTAACCTCATTTGAAATTGACTTAAAACACTTCTCTTAGGATCCTGCTCTGATCAGTGCCTCCTGATCCCCTCAATGCCTCATTTGATTGCAAACCTATCTGAGGAATTGAATATTCTTTTCCATTTGTTCTCTTTATGGTATCTGTGATAGTGCTTTTTATACAATGACCACTTGGTACAATTTATTATTCGTTTCAGAAACATCTTGGGCCGACCTCGTGGCTTAGCAGTTAAGTGTGCGCGTGGCGCTACTGGCAGCCTGAGTTCGGATCTCGGGCGCGCACTGACGTACTGCTTCTCTGGCCATGCTGAGGGTGCATCCCACATATAGTACCTAGAAGTATGTGCAACTATGACATACAGCTATCTAGTGGAGCTGTGGGGAAAAAAAAAAGGAGGAGGATTGGCAATAGATGTTAACTCAGAGCTAGTCTTCCTCAGCAAAGAAAAAGAGGAGGATTAGCATGGATGTTAGCTCAGAGCTGATCTTCCTCACACACACAAAAAAGAAACATCTTTATTTAGGAACAAATCAAGGAAACAGATGTGAGGAATGTAGGGTCACCTAGTATGGTGTCTTTTTTTTTTAAATGTTTTGTTTATTGCAGTAACATTGGTTTATAACATTGTATAAATTTCAGGTGTACATCATTATACTTCTATTTCTGCATAGATTACATCATGTTCACCATAGTGAGTGCACCAGTTTGCACTCCCACCAACAGTGTATGAGACATCCCTTCTCTCCACATCCTCTCCAACACATGTTGTTTCGTGTCTTGTTAATTATAGCCATTCTGACGGGCGTGAGGTGATATCTCATTGTAGTTTTAATTTGCTTTTCCCTGATAGTTAATGATTTTGAACGTCTTTTCATGTATCTGTTGGCCATCTGTGTATCTTCTTTGGAGAAATGTCTGTTCAGGTCTTTTGCCCATTTTTAATTGGGTTGGTAGTTTTTTTGTTGTTGAGATGCATGAGTTCTTTATATATTTTGGAGATTAAGCCCTTATCAGAAGTATGGTTTGCAAATATCTTCTCCCAATTGTTAGGTTGTCTTTTCGTTTTGTTGATGGTTTCCTTTGCTGTGCAGAAGACTTTTAGTTTTATGTAGTCCCATTTGTTTATTTTTTCTATTGTTTCTCTTGCCCGGTCAGACGTGGTGTTTGAAAAGATGTTGCTAAGACCAATGTTGAAGAGCGTGCTGCCTATGTTTTCTTCCAGAAGTTTCACAGTTTCAGGTCTTACATTCAAGTCTTTAAACCATTTGGAGTTAATTTTTGTGTATGGTATACGGTAAGGGTCTACCTTCATTTTTTTGCACGTGGCTATCCAGTTTTCCCAACACCATTTGTTGAAGAGACGTTCTTTTCTCCATTGTATGTTCTTGGCTCCTTTGTCAAAGATTAGCTGTCCATAGATGTGTGGGTTTATTTCCAGGCTTTCGATTCTATTCCATTGATCTGTGTGTCTGTTTTTGTGCCAGTACCATGCTGTTTTGCTTGCTATAGCTTTGTAATATATTTTGAAATCAGGGAGTGTGATACTTCCAGCTTTGCCCTTTTTTCTCAGGATTCCTTTAGCTATTTAGGGTCTTTTGTTGTTCCATATAAATTTTAGGATTCTTTGTTCTGTTTCTGTGAAAAATGTTGTTGGAACTTTGATAAGAATTGCATTGAATCTATAGATTGCTTTAGGAAGTATGGACATCTTAACTATGCTAATTCTTCCAATCCAAGAGGACGGAATATCTTTCCATTTCTTTGTGTCTTCTTCAATTTCTTTCAGAAATGTTTTATAGTTTTCCGTGTACAGCTCTTTCACCTCTTTGGTTAAGTTTATTCCTAGGTATTCTATTCTTTTTGTTGCAATTGAAAAAGGTATTCTATTCTTTTTGTTGCAATTGTAAATGGGGTTGTATTTTTTTTTTTTTGAGGAGATCAGCCCTGTGCTAACATCTGCCAATCCTCCCCCATTTTTTTTTTTTGCTGAGGAAAACTGGCCCTAGGCTAACATCCATGCCCATCTTGCTCTACTTTATATGGGATGCCGCCACAGCATGGCTTTACAAGTGGTGCGTCGTTGCACACCCAGGATCTAAACCGGCGAAATCCAGGCTGCCGCAGCAGAGTGCCTGCACTTAACCACTTGAGCCACCAGGCCAGCCCTGGGGTTGTAGTCTTAATTTCCCTTTCTGCTACTTCGTTGTTAGTGTATAGAAATGCAACCGATTATTGTAGGTTGATGTTGTATCCTGCAACTTTGTCATATTTGTTTATTACTTCTAAAAGTTTTCTGGTGGATTCTTTAGGGTTTTCTATATACAAAATCATGTCAACTGCAAGTAGTGACAGTTTCACTTCTTTCTTACCAAATTGGATTCCTTTTATTTCTTTCTCTTGCCTGATTGCTCTGGCTAGGACTTCCAGTACTAAGTTAAATAGGAGTGGTGACAGTGGGCATCCTTGTCTGGTTCCTGTTCTTAGAGGGATAGCTTTCAGTTTTTCACCATTGATGATGATGTTAGCTGTGGGTTTGTCATATATGGTCATTATTATGTTAAGGTACTTTCCTTCTATACTAATTTTATTCAAAGTTTTTATCATAAATAGATGCTGTATCTTGTCAAATGTTTTCTCTGCATCTATTGAGATGATCATGTGATTTTTATTCTTCATTTTATTAATTTGGTGTATCACGTTGATTGATTTGCAAATGTTCAACCATCCCTGCATACCTGGAATAAATCCCACTTGATGATGGTGTATAATCTTTTTAACGTATTGTTGTACGCGATTTGCTAGTCTTTTGTTGAGGATTTTTGCATCGATGTTCATCAGTGATATTGGCCTGTAATTTTCTTTTTTATGTGTTGTCCTCGTCTGGTTTTGGTATCAGGGTAATGTCGGCTTCGTAGAATAAGTTAGGGAGTTTCCCCCCTCCATCAAATTTTTGGAAGAGTTTGAGAAGGATAGGTATTAACTCTTCTTTGAATGTTTGGTAGAATATACCAGGGAAACCATCTGGTCCTGGACTTTTATTTTTGGGGAGGTTTGTGATTACTGTTTCGATCTCCTTACTGGTGATAGATCTAATCAAATTCTCTACTTCTTCTTGATCCAGTTTTGGAAGGTTGTATGATTCTAAGAATTTATCCATTTCTTCCAGATTGTCGAATTGGTTGGCATACAGCTTTTCATAGTATTCTCTTATAATCTTTGGTATTTATGAGATGTCTTTTGTCATTTCTCCTCTTTCATTTCTGATTTTACTTATTTGTGCCTTCTCTCCTTTTTTCTTGGTGAGTCTAGCTAAATATTTGTCAATTTTGTTTATCTTTTCAAAGAACCAACTCTTGGTTTTATTAATTTTTTCTATTATTTTTTTGGTCTCTACTTCATTTATTTCTGCTCTGATTTTTATTATTTCCTTTCTTCTACTGATTTGGGGCTGTGTTTGTTCTTCTTTTTCCAGTTCCTTTAGGTGCATTGTTAGATTGTTTATTTGAGATTTTTCTTGTTTGTTGAGATATGCCTGAATTGCTATAAACATCCCTCTCAGAACCGCTTTTGCTGTATACCATAAATTCTGGTATGTCATATTTTCATTTTCATTTGTCTCCAGGTATTTTTTGATTTCTTCTTTGATTTCTTCGTTGACCCAGTCGTTGTTCAGTAGCATTTTGTTTAATCGCCACATATTTGTGGCTTTTCTGAGTTTCTTCCTATAGTTGATTTCTAGTTTCATACTGTTGTGGTCAGAAAAGATGCTTGGTATTATTTCAATCTTCTTAAATTTATGGAGACTTGCTTTGTGGCCTAATATGTGATCAATCCTGGAGAACGTTCCATGTGCATTTGAAAAGAACATGTATTCTTCGGTTTTTGGATGGAATGCTCTGTATATATCTACTAGGTCCATCTGTTCTAGTGTATCATTAAGGCCAATGTTTCCTTATTGATCTTCTGTTTGGATGATCTATCCGTTGGTGCAAGTGGAGTGTTAAAGTCCCCTACTATTATTGTGTTACTGTCTATTTCTCCCTTTGTGTCGGTTAATAATTGCTTTATATATTTAGGTGCACCTACATTGGGTGCATAGATATTTACAAGTGTTATATCCTCTTGTTGGATTGTTCCCTTGATCATTATGTAATGCCTTTCTTTGTCTCTTTTTACAGTTTTTGTTTTAAAGTCTATTTTGTCTGATATGAGTACTGCTACCCCAGCTTTCTTTTCATTGCCATTTGCATGGAGTATCTCTTTCCATCCCTTCACTTTCAGGTTGTGAGTGTCTTTAGGTCTGAAGTGTGTCTCTTGTATGCAGCATATATATGGGTCTTGTTTTTTTATCCAGTCAGCCACCCTAAGCCTTTTAATTGGAGCATTTAGTCCATTGACGTTTAGAGTAGCTATTGATAAGTATGTACTTACCGCCATTTTTTAACTTTTTTTTCTCAGTGTTTTAGTAGTCTTTCTCTGTTCCTTTCTTCTTCTATACAGAATTGATGGTCTCTTTAGTTTGACCTCTGTCTGAAATCTCTACTCTTTAACTTCCCTCCTCCCTCCTTTTATGTTTTTGATATCATATCTAACCTCTTTTTCTGAATTTGTATCCATTACCCTCTTATGATGGAAACAAATAATTTTTTCCTATTTGTTTTCTTCTCTTTTCCCCTTAAATCAGTCCCTTTAACTTTTCATGTAGTACTGGTTTCTTGGTGATAAACTCCTTTAATTTTTGCTTGTCTGGGAAATTTTTGATCTCTCCTTCCATTTTGAATGATAACCTTGCTGGGTAGGGTTTTCTTGGCTGTAAGTTTTTTCCTTTTTAGCACTTTAAATATCATGCCATTCTCTTCTAGCCTGTAAAGTTTCTGCTCAGAATTCAGCTGATAGCCTTATGGGGTTCCCTTTGTATGTAAGTTGTCTTTCTCTTGCAGCTTTTAGAATTCTCTCCTTATCTTTAATTCTGGACATTCTGATTATGATGTGTCTTGGTGTGGGCCTCTTTGGGTTTATCTTGTTTGGAGCTCTCTGTGCTTCCTGTACTTGGATGTCTGTTTTGTCCCTTAGGTTAGGGAAGTTTTCATCTATTATTTCTTGAAATAGATTCTCTGCCCCTTTTTCTCGCTCTTCTCCTTCCGAGACACCTATCACATAGAAGTTAGTGTGCTTGATGTTATCCCAGTGGTCCCTTAGACTGTCCTCACTCTTCTTAACTCTTTTCTCTTTTACCTGTTCATCTTGGGTAATGTCTTCTAGTCTTTCATCCATCTCACAGATCCGTTCTTCTGTATCCTCTACTCTGCTTTTGAGTCGCTCTAGTGAATTTTTCATTTCCAGTGTTGTATTCTTCATTTCTGATTGGTTCTTTTTATATCTTCCATTACTTAGTTGGCATTCTCACTAAGATCATCTATTCTTCTCCCCAGATCAGTGAGCATCCTTAACACTCTTTGTTTGAACTCTCTGTCAGGTAGGTTGCTCATTTCCGTTTCACTTAGTTCCTTTTCTGGGGTTTTGTCCTGTTCCCTTACTTGGAAGGTATTCCTTTGCCGCCTCATTTTGCCTCTTTCGCTGTGCTTGTGTCTACATATTATGTAGGTCAGCTACGTCTCCTGCTCTTGGATAGGTGACCTTATGTAAGTGATGGCTTAGGAGGCCTGCAGTGTGCTTCCCTAAGTTCTCAATGTTCCAGGGGTGACGACTATGTGGGTTACGCATGTCATTCTGTTGTGGCCAGTTTGCTCTCCCTGTAGGCGCCCAGGGAGGCTGAGTTATGCTCCTGGCCAGCTGTTGCAATGCTCAGCTGCTTGTAGTTGTTGTGGGCCCTTCAGTCAATTTATCAGGTGTGGTGAGCCCCAGCACAGTTGGCTGCAAGTTCTAACACCACATTTGTGTTGCAGTATTTCTTTTAAGTGAGTAGGCCTCCAGCATGGCAGGTTGTTAGGCTCAGGGCCTTACAATTGCTATAAGCCTCCAGCCTTTAGGTCTCTTGTCAGCTCTCTGAGGATTGCAGCTGGGTGGGGCTGGCCTCAGGCATGGGAGCACCCAATTGTTTCAAGCTTTGGAAGGTGGGCCAAACCCCCTCTGTGTGTCTTTGAGAAGCACAAGTCTTCTGCAGCTGACAAGCCTTGCCGCCCACAGGTCCACACACACTGTCAACACAGTCCTGCCCCATGTGCGCGCCCCAACCACCCGAAGCACACCGAGTCTCTCCATGGCAGCAACCCCACACACTCCACCACTGCCTCACACTCTCCACCTGCTCCTTGTGCCCGCCCTGCCCCAATCAAGTTGTCTCAGTTGCCAGGCTGCAGAGAATACAGTCACCAATCTATGCAGGCCCACAAGTTGCCTGAGGGCTTGTTGTTGGGTGGGGCCAGTCTCTAGGGTGGGCTGCCTGCCCTGGCTGAGCTGGATTAAATTGATGCTCTAGTGGGTGGGACAGACCCTGGGCTAGCAGACCTCAGGGAGAACTCCAATGGCGTCTATGTCAGCACGCCCACACCAGGCCACAACAATATTCGCCACCAATGTCCCAGTACCTGGAGAGGTCTCACCTCTCACCGAGATGCACACAGGGCCTATTAGGTGAGTCTCTTTTCACCAAAGCACTGTGCACATTTCTTTCTGGTGATTTTAGGTTGCTTTCTGAAACAGGTGAGTTTGTGCATGGGCCCTTTAAGAGCCGGTTTCTAATTTGTTTGTCAA
Organism: Diceros bicornis minor; assembly: GCF_020826845.1. Lineage (NCBI taxonomy): Eukaryota > Metazoa > Chordata > Mammalia > Perissodactyla > Rhinocerotidae > Diceros > Diceros bicornis. Next base: position 1,822,118 of record NW_026690902.1, on the reverse strand, counting down.
CCAGCATTTCTAGTAGTACTCCGTAATGTTTTAGTAACAGGCAAAGTCAGTTATTCTGCCACTCATCTCGATTGTGCTGGGTCCACAACATGCCCACTGCGGGGGTGCTCCCTGGCTCAGGGCCCCGTTCCTCAAGGGAGGGCTGCTTACCTTTCAGAGACTCCTGGGTGGCCGTGAGGCACTGCGGCTTGTAAAGGTGGCATTTTTCCTCTCCAGAAGGGAGTTTCTTCCTCTTCTACCTCAGTTAGGATTGTCCGTTGTTGCAGGAGTTCCTCTTATCCAGTTTTCAGTTCTGTCTTAGCGGTAATTTTTCCACGAGTTGTTTTAAATTGGCCGTGTCTGTGGGAGGAGGTGAGTTCAGAGTCTGCCTGTGCTGCCATCTTGACTTCCTCCTCCTGATGGTGCTTGAGGGATTTCTCACGTGAGTCTTGGCATAGAAAAGTTTAAAGAGTAAAGCAGCATTTGTCAGAGTAAAAGTGTTGGATGAACATATTTCTGAAGTTATAATGATGGAAACATAAAAACAAGAAGCCACTTGAATTGCATTGGAAGGTATTAGAGACATCAAAGGACTGCGAAAAACACCTTGTTTAATATAAGTTCTTTCTACACTCTAAGGTGAAAAGTAATATGAATTTATACGGTAATTATAAGCCACTAATTATTTGAGCTGTTTTAAGGTCTTGAGACTAGAGGCTTTGAAGGATACCGGTACATTTCCTAGGTGGAGAAAAACCTAGGGGGAATTTCCTAGGCCAAGGGACCTTAGGGGAAGCTTGGAGTAAACTGAGTCGGTTGTCCTTTTAACTTGGCTTTAAAATTGGAAAGAATTATGTTTATAAGGTATGAACAAAACTGCTTGATAAAGAAATGAGAGTCTGAACTTGTTCAACTATGAAGAAAAGAGACATGGCTCCTCCCGGCTGAAAAGGCGTTCTACAGGTGACGGAAAATCCTCAGTAGGAGTGTCAGAGGTGAACCTCACGACATATAGCGGTCCTATAGGGCGTTCCATTATCATTCACATTAATTAATTATAGCTTCGTACGGGGACTGGCACATGAGGGTTTGTCACCCGCACTCCGAACCCCCTCGGTGGTCCTAGACTGTTAGCGGGAGAAATCGAGACAGGTAAGAGAGTGATTACGACATTCCTTTAGGGAATAACACTCAAAGCAGCACACTTGTGACCCACTACACAGTTCCTAGAAGTTGTTCAGACTTTATAAAAAAACAAACAATAAAACAGAACTAAAAATGGGAAACCATGCTCCAAAAGCCTGCTGGCTTCCAGATGGACAACCCCCCACGGGGACTCCTGCTGGTTTCACGTATACTGCATACAGAAACAATCCTTGCAAGTATTTAATTAAATGGGAAAGGTTAACTAAGGATGACTTAGGTCGTAAATGGCCAAAATTGGGAATGTTTGACTTCTGAAAACTATTGTATTTGCACACACAGGTTGAAAAAGCCTGCAATAAAACCAAAACAAAAGAAGAGGAAGCTTATTATGATTGGCATTTAGAGGCTTCAAAGAATAATAATGATAAAATGACTTCTTTACGGGAGACTAACCATAAACTGACTGAGACCATTTCTGAATTAAAGAGAGAGAAGTCAGAAGCTGTCCACCCCCCTCACCTCCTCTACCTCCTCCACCGCCACCGCTTTCAGGACCTCAGAGCTTATCTCCTTCTCCCTCATCACCCTTGTATCCTTTCCTTTCTGAGCTTCCATACCCTGACCTATCCACTTCACCTCCTCCTCCGTCACCTTCTCCTCACTCACCTCCTCCTCCTCCCTCTCCTCCTCCTCCCACAACTTCTCCTCCTCCTTCACCTCCTCCTCCTCCCTCACCTCCTCCTCCTCCCTCACCTTCTCCTCCTCCTTCACCTCCTCGTCCTCCTTAACCTTCCCCTCCTCCTCCACCCCTAGAGAAAACAAGGAGTAACTCTCAGGGAACAGATACTGAAAGTCCTAATGTTGTAGTGGCTGCCTTTAAGCAGAAACCTGTTACTGGGTGAGGTGAGCCTGCTCTTGTGTATACTTCTTGGACTAGAAGTGAATTTAAGAATTTGACGAAGGACTTCCCAGACCCTTTGCAAGATCCTTTAGGGTTTGTGCAAGAATTTGATTTTATTGTTAGAACATATGCACAGGATATTCAGATTTATATCAGCTTGTGCATTTGCTGGTGTCTGAGAACAAAGCAAATGAATGGATAAAAGAGGCAGATTGGAGAGACCCCCTGGAGGATTTCCATAGGCATGAGCCTCGTGACCTTAAAGAGTGTAAGGATGTCACTCAAAACTTACACAAAGCCATTCCAGTAGTTTTTCCCAGGAAGATAGATTGGGCTAAAGTCCATCAATGTAAGCATAGACCCGAGGAATCTATCTTTGATTATTTTGAAAGGCTTGAGAAAACCTTAGAACAGCACTCTGGGCTGGCTCCTGAATGTTTTGAGGATCATTAAAATGATTCAATTTTCAATGCAATTTCCTTAGAAGGATTAGATGAGGAATTAGCAATGTTAGTTAAGAGACATGAACTGGATTGGACTTTAATGCACACTAGTGCTCTTGTCACTATTACAGATAAACTATCTAAAACCTTCCATAAAAAAAAGGCCACTAAAGTTATGAGTATACAGCTACAACAGCTTCGTGGCCCAACAAAGGGTATAATGAAAAGTGAAATAAGTCAGAGGGAGAAGGTCAAATACCATATGATTTCCTTCATTAAGTAGTAGATAATAACAACAATAAACAAACATATAGGGACAGAGTTTGGATTGGTGGTTACCAGAGGGGAAGGTGGGAGGGAGGAGGGTGAAAGGGATAATTCAGTACATGTGTGTGGTGATGGGTTGTAATTAGTATTTTAGTGGTGTACATGATGTAATCTATGCAGAAATAGAAGTACAATGATGTACACCTGAAATTTTTACAATGTCATAAACCAATGTTACTGCAATAAACAAAAAATTAAAAAAAAAAATAAATCTAACCAGAAACGAAATCACTGTTTCTGTTACTATTGCAAAAAGCCTGGTCGTTTCAAACAAGACTGCCATAAACTCAAATGGGATTTAGGGGGAGACAACAATAAACAGGAATAGGGCTGGTCCAAAGATTATGAGAGGGCACTTTCCCTCCTCCTCACAAATGCCGTAGGGGAAATTGAGATAACTATTGGAGGGGAAACTTTAAAGGTCCTTGTAGATACCATGGCTACCTTATCTGTCCTCAACCCTACCCTTATTCATTGCCCTCTCCCTCGGAGTAAACAGACAGTTCAAATGGTAAGGGTTTCGAATTTTCCAATGCAGGTTTTTAAATCAGAACCAGTAATTTTTCAATTAAGAACCATCACAGGAAAAAATGTGTTTCTCCTGGTTAAATGTGCTCCAATTCATTTGGTTGGACTAGATCTTCTAGAAGCATACAACGTCCTTTTCACAAAAGGGTGAAATGTTTCTAGATTAAGAAAATCGGGATGCTGACCAGACCGTAATTGCTGAAAGGTTGATGATTGTGAAATCAATGACTCAAATAGAAGAGAAAACTGATGACCAGTTATTACAAGTGCCTAGAGAATTATGGTCATCATCCTCTTCAGATATTGGGAAAATTAAATCAGCCACTCCTATTAAGGTGACTTTGACAACTCTAAGCCTCTATCTAACATTCGGCAACATCCACTTAGACTAGAGGCATTAAATGGGATAAGCCCTATCATTAAGGAATTTCTTGAAAAGAGACTTATAATTCCTTGTACTAGTCCCTGTAATACACCTATCTTGCCTGTAAAAAAGCCAAATGGGAAAGGCTGGAGATTTTTTTCAAGATCCGAGACCTATAAAGAACATCGTGATTCCCCGACATCCTGTGGTTCCTAACCCACACACTTTGCTCTCGGCCATTCCAACTAACAGCTGCTATTTCTCAGTCACTGATATGGGCAGTGACTTCTTTAGCATTCCCGTGGAAAAGAATAGTCAATATCTTTTTCCTTCACGTGGGAAGATCGCCAGTATACCTGGACAGTGATGCCACAGGGCTATACTGAGACGCCCACTTATTTTTCCCAGATACTCAAGGCTGACTTAGTTAAGATAGAATTCCCTAATGACTGCACTTTAATTCAATATGTGGATGATTTCTCTTGCGTTCAAACACTAAGTTGGATTCTCAGAAGGACACAATTTATCTGTTGCAACAGCTAGCATCTAAGGGGCATAAATTGTCCAAGGACAAATTACATTTTTGCCTGCCTGTTGTAAAATATCTAGGACACTTGATATCTAAGGATGGACTGTTGACTGATTCTGAAATGATTAAAGGAATCCTGGTTTTTCTCTCCCTAAGACAAAGAAACAGTTAAGAGGATTCCTAGGACTAACTGGATATTGCAGGAACTGGGTACCTAACTTTTCACTTATTGCCCAGTCCTTATATACATTACTAAAGTCTGACCAGCCTGATTTCATTGTATGGACACCAGAAGGAGAGAAGGCAGCAACTACCTTAAAGTCTGTTTTGGCCCAAGCACCAGCCTTAGGACATCCTAATTACAGCTTGCCATTTTTCCTCTTCACACTTGAAGATAAAGGAAACCCCTTAGGTATCTTAACTCAAAAACATGAAGGTCGACATCGACCTATAGGTTATTATAGTCAGCAGTTAGACTCAGTGGCAAAAGGGCTTCTGCATTGTATGAGAGCCATTTCAGTAGCAGCGCTCTTATGCAAGACCAGTGAAGAAATGCTGATGGGGTCTCCTTTGACTATCTATGTTCCTCACTCAGTCAAATCTCTCCTAAATTCTCATCACTCTCAGCATTATTCTGTCAGCCGACTAGCCTCCTATGAAGTTCTGTTGCTCTCTGCTCCTAATATTACCTTAGCCCTGTGTAATAATCTTACCCCTGCAACTTTACTTCTAGCATCCCAAGAAGAAGATGGCCACGACTACATTTATTAACTAATTACCTACTTACTCCTAGGAATGATTTGCAAGAAACTCCCATTGATAATGCTGATCTAATTTGGTTTACAGCTGGATCTTACTCAAAGGATGAACAAGGATGTTATGGAGCTGGATATGCAGTAACATCCTCAGTAGATGTAATCGAGAGTTTTTACTTAGCAGAGATAAAGTCAGCACAGCAAGCTGTGTTAATTGCTTTAACTTGAGCTTTTCAATTGACCACAGACCAGGTAGCAAATATCGACACTGACAGCCGTTATCCTTTCGGAGCAATACATGACTTTAGAATGCTGTGGAAACAACGAGGGTTTTTAACCTCTTCAGATCAGCCTATAAAGAAGGGGAAACATGTTGCAGAATTATTATATTCTATACAGCTACCGAGACAACTGGCGATTATTAAAATGCCAGGGCATCCAAAATTTGATACTTTGGAAGCTAAAGGAAACCAGCTTGCTGATGTAGCTGCTAAACAAGCAGCCTTGAAGGCTTGCCCTACCCAGCCTCGAGAATGCCTGCTGCTTCCTATTAACTCTGCTAACCCAGTAAAAGACTTCCTTCTACAGGCCCAAGAAGTGGCCATGGGAGAAGAAAAACACATATGGCAGTCAAAAGGGGGAATTTTTGACACTCCCTGACAGATGTGGTTTGGGCCTAATAGGAAACCCATGGTACTTGTTGGAGCACAATTGCCCCTGCTCCAGCATATACACCAACTAACCCACTGGGCACCTGAAAAGGTGATTTTATGGGGAAAACAATACTTTTGGAAACTTTTTCCCACAGTGGCTCACAAAACTTATACTCGTTGTGTTATATGCCCAAAGTATAATCCAGGGAAACCACTTCATGTGTCACAAGGCCACTTTCCCCTTCCTAAGGGACCCTTTGAGGGCAATTGAACTTTGTCTAAATGCCACCATCTCAAGGATATAAATATATCTTGGTAATAATCTGTGTGTTCTCACATTGGGTTGAGGCCCTTCCTTGCAGAAGAGCAACGGCTCTAACAGTAGGTAAATTACTATTAGAGAGAATAATTCCTGCTTGGGGTATTCCTACCAAGTTACATAGCGACCAGGAAACTCATTTCACCGGACAAATAATTAAATCTATTTGTAATATTTGGCCAATAATGCAGAATTTCCACTGCGCTTACCATCCCCAATCCTCAGGATCGGTGGAAAGAACTAATAGCTCGATCAAAATTCAGTTGGCAAAGTTTTCAGAAGCATTTAATCTCTTATGGCCAAAAGCTCTTCCACTAGTGCTCCTCAGTCTTAGATCTACATCCTTTGGTAATCATCGACTGTCTCCTTTCGAAATAATAACTGGACGACCTATGCAATTAGATGAAGAAATGTAGGAACCAACTTTACTTAAAGGAGATATTTTACATTATTGTCAAGGTCTCATTGAGGCTCTTAAGAGAAATGAGAAATTGGTAGCTAATTCTTTTCACAGTAAGCTCCCAGGGGACGAAGACCTTAAGGATCATGGATTACAACCTGGAGATTTTGTTTATTGGAAAAGACACCTGATAAAGGACTCTTTGCAACCCCATTGGAAAGGACCATATCAGGTGCTTTTAACCAATTGGTGTGCTGCAAAATTAAAAGGCGTAAAATCATGAATTCACATTTCTCATTTAAAAAAGGCTTTTCCACCTGAATGGACTTCAACTCCAGTCTCTGACACCCAACTTCGACAGACCAAGACGAATATCTCCAAATCAGGATGAGAAGAAGACGACATCTGTTGTAGGCAGCTGTCCTGAGACTCTGGACCAGGCCTGTATTCCTAACATTATATCTCCTCATTTAAACCCTTGCAGTGTTTAAGCTTTATGTAATTGCTAAAATAATCAATTTCTAGATTGTCTAACAATTTTCCTACACCAATGCTTTACCCTTCAACTTTATAAGATGGATTGGAACCCAATTACAAAACCATTTGTTGATTACAAAAAATAAATGCCGTTTAAGGTTTCCCTAATGCTATGTTTGTTTTTCCAATCTACATCTGAATGGAACTCTGATGGCAATGTTTTTCTGCAATGGGCACATTCCTTTGCTACACATAAAAATCAGTCTACTTGTTGGCTATGTGGCCAACTTCCACTTTCTAAGACCCTTGGTGGGTCTTTCCCTTTCGAAGCACAGATTGGAAAGCTCTAAAGCAATTTATTGTGATACAAAGATCTAGTTCTAATGTTCACAGTTCGTCTGATATTACTAATTATGATCCTGAAACATGGCCACTAGCCCATACTATTAGTAATACAGGACACGGTTATTCTTTTCTATTACTCAAACCATCCAATTATCCCAACAAATTGGAGATAAACAAAAGAAACCAGACATTACAGTAAAAACCATGGAAGGTTTCACACAAATTTGGGTTAGATATGTTTGGCTTACTCCTAGTCATGGATCTTTAAACATACCAGCACCTTTATGTTGGGAACAGAGAAATCATTCCAAACAAAATCTACCAAATTACACTCTAAAGATGGGCTGGATACCCACCGAGTCATGTCAGAATACTATTATACATAAAAAAGTGATTGGTGTGGAACAGACTGGTCTCGAAGACCAGGTGTTTATTGGATGGCTCCTAATGGAACTCACTGATTATGTCGAACAAACCTCTGGCCTTGGCTGTCACCAGGATGGCTAGGGTGCTGCACTCTGGGCTTCTCTTGCATATAGGGAAAGATTCGTCCAGAGCTAACATCTGTGGCCAATCTGCCTCTCCTTAAGGCCAGATGGGCTCATTCAGTGTTATACTTGTATGACCACCTAGTAGCTATATTTGCTCCTTCCTTGGGGCTGGAAGATGTCATATCACATATAGAGTCTCTGACAAAATTTACTCAACAAGCCCTTAACGATAGTCAGGAAAGAATAGCTTTTTTAAATACTGAAATATCTTTAATGAGAAAAGCTGTCATTCAAAATAGAATGGCCTGAGATATTCTTACAGCAACCCAAGGTGGTACATGTGCGATCAAACTGAATGCTGTGTGTTTATACCTGACGAGTCTTCCAATGTGTCACCTCTACTAAAGCACATGGAAAAACAGGTGAATGCCTTAAGTGATCCTACACCCAGCCTTGATTTGTTTGGTTGGCTCCCTTCTGGTATTAGTTCCCTTTTTCGATCTGGATTGCAATTCCTAATTCTATTACTTCTTGGAATTCTTGTACTAATCATTATATTCAAACTGTTGTTTTCTTTACCTAGTGTTGTAAGACTGGCATGCAAACTATAGTAATGGTGGCTCGGTGACTTGACATGGCCGATCAATCTTATAACCCTGGACAAATTTCCTTTTCTGATAAGGACTATGCCTAAAAACTCATTTTAAACTAATCTTTAAAAAAATGTTTAATTATTATCATTGTTACTGTAATTGTTTATAATTGTGCACAATGTAGCATAAGGGTTATATATATTTTAAAAAAAAGCACATATACAATGTTTGTGCAACAACCTAAAATTAATCCAAAATCCATGAAGTGCTTCCTCCGTGTATATATATATACCTCTTTGCTTGTCCACAATATCCGACTAATTCCACCCAAAGTGAACAACTGGGCAAATAGATGAGATAAAAGCCTGGCACCGAGGGACGTGATAGAATCAGGGCATGCAGCAACCACCCTGACTCTGAGGGACAATATTTTGATCATCAATGCTTTCTATCAAAAGATTATACATCAAAAGGGGGAAAATGATAAATAAATGGTAAGCAATAGGATATATTGGAGCACAGGAGGAAACCATTTGGTGTAAAACTAGTTGGGATTGACCTAGATTTTTTTTTTCCAAAAGGGGCCTGTAGCCTCTGTTCATCCATTATGTATCTATTTTAAGCAATTAACATGTCCCAAAGACAAGAACAATGCCCTTAAGATGTAAATGCAACTTCCCCCACATTGGCATTTCCTTAAGGATAAGCATTTCTCCCTAAGCTAGGATTTGATTGCTGTGCCCATCCTGTGACCACCCAACTCAAGACAACAGCCATGCCCATGGAAACAGCAGAGCTGATACCCACCGTGTCCAACAATTGACGTGCCGACAGGTCAATGTCGTGGCTATTGTAAAAAGGACATTGCAATCACATGTGGTACATGCTCTTTGATGGTATATAACCACTCTGTACACCCCACTTCTTTTTTTTAAATAATTTTATTTATTTATTTATTTTTCCCCCAAAGCCACAGTAGATAGTTGCATGTCATAGCTGCACATCCTTCCAATTGCTGCATGTGGGACGCAGCCTCAGCATGGCCAGAGAAGCAGTGCATCGGTGCGCGCCCAGGATCCAAACCTGAACCACCAGCAGTGGAGCATACGCACTTAACCGCTAAGTCATGGGGCTGACCCTGTACACCTCACTTCGTTGGAGTGCTCCATTTCTTCATGAAAGGACTCTCCCGGGCTATATGGTCCTCAAAGCTTGATTCATAATAAACTCACCCCAATTTTGATTTATAGATTGGTTACGGATTATTTGCATCGACATTCTATTTGTCCCTCCAGTATCTAAACACAGTACTTGACACCTCTGGTGCACTCAGAAAATGTTTGATGAGTGAATAAGCATGTGGGAGATCACACTGACTGGAGCAGAAGGGGCTTTTCGGGGAGTGGTAGAAAATTTGCTGACATTCCTACCATTAGTATTTGAAGTTCTGGGCTTTGGACCAGTTTGTCTGGGCACCAATCCCAGTTATTCCACTTTTAACTAGGGAATCTGTGCAAATTATTTACTCTCTGAGCCTTAGTTTCCACATCTATAAATGGGGCTACTGAGAACTCATGTCTCATAGGGTTTTACTGAGATTTAAATGCATTAACTAATGTAAAGTGCTTAAAAGAGCTCCTGGCGCATAGTAGGCACTAAAATGTTAGCTGTTATGTTATCATTATTGCTCTTATTTCTGAGCAATACTCTGGCTTTGAAAAGATGCTTTCATAATATAGTTGATCCTCATTATTTGTGGAGTCCGTGGTTGCACACTTGCCCACTAGTTAAAATGTACTGGCAGCCCCCAAATCAACACTCTCGGAGCTTTCATGTCCATTTGAAGATAAGCACAAAGTGGTGAGAAATTTGATTCACTTGACGTGCATGTTTCCAACTGAGAGGGAACCAGGTGACGCTCTGACCTCTTGTTTCAGCCTATACTGTAAACAAGTGTCCTTCTTGCAGTCTATTTAGTGCCCCATTTCCCATCTTTTTGTGCCTTGTGTTGGTGACTTTGCTGTTTAATATGCCCCTCATGTGTAGTGCTGCAATGCTGCCTGGTGTTCCTCAGGGCAAGAGGCTGTGACGTGCCTTTACAAAGAAAGTATGCATGTTCGACAAGCTTCTTTCAGACACGATTTACAGTGCTGTTGGTGTGAGTTCAATGTTAATATATCAACAATATATATTAAATAAGGTGACTTTAAAGAGAAACACAGAGAACAAGGTTATGTATTGATCAGTTGAAGAAAATGTGACTAAGGCTTGCAGGAACCTAACACTGCATTTCCCGTAGGAGCAGTGGGTCATATTCACTGATTCAGTGCTCACAGTGACTTTATAGAATGTCATACTGTGCATAATTAGAACTGTCTGCATCTTATGTAATCCTCATATACTCCTTTATAGTAGGTTGGGTAGGGAACAGGGTGTCCATATTTTGATATTAAAGTAAGTCTATTACAGACCTTATGAACCAAGTAGAGAATTTAAAATGTCTTGTGCTCAGCATAAGAGCCATGATTTTTTTTTTTTTTGGTGAGGAAGATCAGACCTGAACTAACATCTATTGCCAATCCTCTTCTTTTTGCTGAAGAAGACTGGACCTGGGCTAACATCTGTGCCTATCTTCCTCCATTTTATATGGGACGCCGCCACAGCATGGCCTGGCAAGCGGTGCATCGGTGCGCGCCTGGGATCCGAACCTGGGCTACCAGCAGCAGAGGGAGAGCACTTAACTGGTACGCCACGGGGCTGGCCCCTAGCCATGAGTTTTTGAGCAAGGAAGATCTATGATGAACTCATGTATAAGGAAAAATTACCTGACATGTGAATGTGGTATTGAGAGGAAGAGGGAGAACTGAGCCGGAAATGAGGACCAGCTGTGAAACTCTCCAAGAATTCTCATTGTTATGTGAGGAGATTCAAAGGTAAGGGGCTGATGTGATAAAGGAAAAGTCGCAGCCAAATGATGAAATAATGGGTTTTGTAATCATATATAGGGTATAAATCAGGCTGTGGTTCTCAAAGTGAGGTCCCTGGACCAGCAGCATCAGCAGCACCTGGGAACTGGGTAGAAATTAAAATTCTCTGGTGCTGCTGCAGACCTGCTGAACTGGAAACTCTGTGGTGGAGCCTGGCCATCTGGTTTCAACAAGGCCCCGAGGTGCTTCTGGTGCTCATCAAGTTTAAGAGCCAATGAATTAGAAAAATGATTCCAACACGTCACCATGTCCAGGTAAGCTGCAAGGCAAGGAGGTGGTCTTTGTTTGGAGGATAAGATGCATTTTAAATTTTAGGAAAAAGTAGTCAGCATCTGTTTCATCATAAGGTTTCCAGAGATGCCATTTTAGTTCTTTACCTGTGAAGCTCTTTTTTCCACAATATGTTCTCCTTTAGAGAGCCCTTGGTAAGTTATTTACCAATTACCACATGTTCTGAGAATCCCTTCTTCCTTGAAATCCCCTTTCAGACTTGAATACGTACTTTATTTTTGTGCACAATCTCCTCTATTTAAAATCTGGATTTCTCTTCCTATAGGATCATGTATGGCACATGCAACCTTACTGTCAGTTTGGAATGCCATTGGTTTGTTCCAAAACCTTAGAAAGCTTTAGAATTTAGAACCTGATGAATAGAGAATGTATAAGCTTTTCTGTAGGACTCATATTTTTCATATTTCTAGAGATATTCCCAATTTGCCAGTAATGTGGCCTTAGATTTAGCAGAACTTGAAAATCTGAATATAGTAGAAAATGACTTATATAACTCATACTAACATTTACAAAATAGATGATCAGAATGTTAACTTACCAATAAGCACTTTCCATAGTCTAAGCTCTGAAAATATCTTGCTTACATAATAAACATGATAAAGGTTCAAAGATGAGCCAATTAACATTTGAGCAAAAGCTTGACTTGAGTGTATCTTGGCTTCCTTTTTGACAGTTGTAGCCTTAATGTTACATTAGCCTTTTCCTTTTCTGGGAATCAGATGATCTTGTATTTGGTGAACATTTTAATTTTTAATGGCCACTTGTATTTTGTGATACGCACGTCTTCAAACAATCTATAAGAACTAACCATTACCACCCACATATAAGATTATACAGGAATGGAGGAATTTTGGCTGACTTGTATTTAATTGTTCAGCCAAAGCAGATGGCAGACTCTACCACATACAATGATTTAAGGGTTTGAAGCAGTATTTTTAAATACAAATAATCTCAAAATTGATAATATAGACAATATATTACTTACTGTGTTAACTAACCAAAACAGTTAAATTTGCTATCTTTCCTCCATTTTTTAAGGATGCAACAATTATATAGATTCTGTACAAAATTGCAAAGGTCACTTTTTCCATTTTCAAAATTTATTTATTTTAATTTTTAATAGTGATAACCTTAGTGTTGGGTAAATTACTGCACAATTACTGGAAATGGTGAAAGTCTTTTGGAAAAGTGTAGAAGTCTAAAGATAATGAAAAGTACATTTCTCCAATGTCAAGTCCTTTGAGCTTCTGCCTAGTTGTACTCTGAAGAGATAGAAGATTAAGTACCAGCACAGGACACAAGGGAACATGCTGCCAACTTGAGGGCTTCCCACGGACCACAGAGTGCCTGGCAGACTCTTGGAGATTAAATCTGGGCTTTGTCCATGGGTGGACCCTGAGAGGAGGATTTTGTTTAAATGACCAGAGAATAGACAACCTTTTTTCTTGATAATAAGTAATATTTATCATGTAAATTTCTTTATAAATCTCTGAATAAAATAAAAAAACGTAGCCCGTATAGCAATCAACTCTTACTGACAAGCCCCACAGCCTTCTCTAGAGAGCTCAACAGAAAATGTCTCCACTGACTGTGAATTGCTCTTCTCTGAAAGCCAGCCAGCCCTTCACTGATAGCCCTGGATAAGGAAGGTCAGATACAATTCTTTGAAGATGTTTAGCTGAATTCAGAACCAAAAATCCTACCTCCAGTTGTCTCCTTTGTGAGAATGGATGGCCGGCCTTATTTCACAAGCTGGGCAGTTGAGGTTTCAGATGAGCTTAATTGCTCTCTTCCCCAAGTATGGAAAAGGAGGCTTAGTGATGAGATTTTGCAGGTAAAGATAGGGTCATAGAGGGGAATAAATATTTCAGCAAATTGCTTTTTTGTTCTCTATAGTGGAAATAATTTAAGAAGCTGATAGTCTCTTTCTCAAACTAGTCTTCCCTTTTCTCTATTTGCAATATCGCTGTAAAAATTCTCTCTATAAAAATTTCAGTATTTTTTCTTTGCAGTCTGTTTATTATCATCTTTATGAATTCTTTGACTTCACCACCTTCTTGGCACCACAACGCTAGCCACTGAGATATTATTATAGATTCAGTTTTGCAATTTCATCCTCTTATCTCTATTCCCTCTGCCATTTCTTAGTTTTAGTTCATTTTTTTTTAATTTTTTGTTTATTGCAGTAACATTGGTTTATAACATTCTATAAATTTCAGGTGTACATCAATATACTTTTATTTCTGCATAGATTGCATCATGTTCACCACCCAAATACTAATTACAACCCATCACCACACACATGTGCTGAATTATCCCTTTCGCCCTCCTCTCTCCCCCCTTCCCAACTGTTAGTTTTAGTTCTTATTGTATCTTATGCTTCAAAACATTTGAAGCTTACAGAGTATATCAGTTCCTTATTTTCTCAACTTTTTATTATCTGTGTCCTCAACTATCACTTTTTTTAAAAACAGAAGTGAAATACATAACAGAACAATACACTGTAATAAATTGACCACTTATAAAATTAAGTTCAACCAGAAATCACTCCCCACTTAACAGAGACAATCTTTTATAATTCACCATGATTTAGTTCAGGCAGGATCAGTTTATCAATGATTTTTGGATGCTTTAAACCACATGAGATAAGTACAGTGTAAAGTAAAATCGTTAATCTTGCAGAATTTGTAGAATTTCTTGATGGTTAAGGAAGTTGATGGTGGAGAGCCTGAATCATATGAAAAGTAGTTGATTAATTAGCACCTGACAGAGTTTGTTAAATTGATAAAGACATATATGTTGAAAAGTTAAGTTTTCATATCAGAGTATTTTCAGATGCCACTGGGAAAATTCATAGTGTTCTCAAATACTACAAAAAATGACCATTTTTTCATAAAAGATGTCATACATAATGGCATCATATACCTCTGTCAGAAAATTTGCAATGAAGAAAACTAACACTTGATTCATTTTAATTCTAACAATTTGTTTATGCTTACTATTAGGTTAAAAAATTTTCTAGAAATAAAGTGATAAGTGATATACTTGCTTAATTTTTAATTTTTTTTAGGAAAAAGCATTTTCACATTTTAAAAAAATATTTATTTTTATTTATTTTATGCTGAATTTATTCCTGGGCTCAAAGACTTTTTTTAAATTAACAAACACCAATTCTTTTCAAAGGCTTTCCAAAAGTTGAAGAGGAGAGAATACTTCTAAAGTCATCCTATGGGGTTAGCACTACCCTGATATCAAAGCCAAATCGATTAAAAGAAAAGAAAACTACAGGTCAATATCTTTGATGAAGAGTGATACAAAAATCCTCAATAAAATAATAACAAACCAAATTAAGCAGCATATTAAAAGGATTAGGCATAATTTTTCTAAAATAATTTTATTTATTTACTTAATTTTTACCCCCAATGCCCCAGTAGATAATTGTATGTCATAGCTGCACATTCTTCTAGTTGCTGTATGTGAGACGTGGCCTCAGCATGTCTGGAGAAGCGGTGCGTCGGTGCGCGCCCGGGATCCAAACCCAGGCCGCCAGCACTGGGAGCACGTGCACTTAACTGCTAAGCCATGGAGCCGGCCCATTTTAAGTGGGATTTATTCCTGGAATTCAACATGTTTCAATATATGAAAATGAATCAATGTAATAAACCACATTAACAGGATGAAGGAAAAAAACACACGATCATCTCAATGGATGCAGAAAAAGTGATTGACAAAAGTAAACATGCTTTGATGTTAAAAACACCAAAAAAACCCTCATAGTAAAAGGAAACTACTTCAACATAATAAAAGCCATATATAGAAATCCACAGAGAACAATGTATTCTAGTGTGAAAGAGTGAAAGTATTTCCTCTAAGATCAGGAACAAGGCAAGAAGATCCACTTTCACCACTTCTATTCAACATGGTATTAGAAGATCTAGCCAAAGCAATTAGGCAAGAAAAAGAAAGAAATAACATCCAAATTGAAAAGGAAGAAATAACATTGTATTTTTTCACACATAATATCTTATATGTTGAAACCCTTAAAAATTCCACAAAGAAATTGTTAGAACTAATAAATTCTGCAGAGTAGTGCGACATAAAGTAAATATGCAAAAATTAGTTGTTCTTCTATACATTAATAATAAGTAATCTGAAAAAGAAATTTAAAAACTTTACATTTTTATTTACAGTAGCATCAAAAAGAGTAAAATACTTAATAACCAACTTACTCAAGGAGCTAAAAATTCCAATGATGTTTTTGAAAAAATAGAAAAATATATCCTAAAATTCATATGAACTCTCAAGGGACCCTGAATAGCGAAAACAATCTAGAAAAATAAGAACAAAGTTAGAGAAATCACACTTTCTGATTTCAAAACATACTACAAAGTAAACAAAACAGTGCGGTACTGGCATAAATACACACAATATAGTAATGAAATAGCATAGAAAGCCCTGAAATAAACCTTTGCGTATATGGTCAAATGAATTTTGACAAGGGTGCAAAGACCATTCACTGAAGAAAGGATAAGTTTTTCTAAATATGGTGTTGGGAAAACTGGATACCCACATGCAAAAGAATGAGGTTGGACTCTTACCCTACACCACATACAAAAATTAACTCAAAATGGATCAAAGATCTAAATGTTAGAGTTGAAGCTATAAAATCTTTAGAAGAAAACACAGGGTAAAAGCTGCATGTCATTGGGTCCAAAAGACATTGCCAACAATGATTTCTTTCATCTGACACCAAAGCCATAAGCAACAAGAACAACAAAATAACAAATTGGACTTCATCAAAATGCAAAAGTTTTCTGTATCACAAGATACTATCAACAGAGTAAAAAGGTCACCCACAGAACAGTTGAAAATATTTGCAAATCACATATCTGATAAGGGATTAATAGCTAGAATATATGAAGAACTCCTACAACCCAACAATTAAAAAAAACACAATTTAAAAATGCAAAAAGGACTTGAATAGACATTTCTCCAAAGAAGATATAAAATGGCCAGTACACACCTGAAAAGATGCTCAACATCACTAAGTATCAGGAAAATGCAAAATAAAACCACAATGAGATACCTCTTCACATCCATTAGGATAGTTACTGTCACAAAATCAGAAAATAACAAGGATTGGCAAGGATGTTGAGAAATTAGAACACTTGTGCTCTGATGGTGAGAACATAAAACTGTGGAAAACAGTATGACAGTTCCTTCAAAAATTAAAAATAGAATTACCATATGAGCTAGCAATTCCACTTATGGGTTCTGAAATATAGAAAATATATTTATTGGTCTCTGCCTCCAATTCCTGGCACAGAGCTACTAAAACCCTTGTACTTTCCTAAACGATAAGGACACTAGGAGCATCTCTTGTTCTAATATTTGTCTTTGACTCCATCCCTGACACAGAGCTCCTAAAACACTTGTAATTTCCTAAGTGATAAGAACGCTAGGAGAATCATTTTTTCTATTGAGGCAACTCTGGGTGGGCTCCTGGATGGCTCCTGGATGGGGACTGGTAACCAGAAAGACCAAGCCCTGATTAAAAGGTTGAAATTTTTAGCCCTACCCCTTATCCATCACAGAGGGGAGAGGGGCTAGAAACTGAGTTAATAATTGATCATGCCTATGTGAGGGAGCCTTCATAAAAATCCCAATAGAAGGAAGTTCATAGAGCTTCCAGGTTGGCCACGACAGGGAGTGCTTGGAGAGTGGTGAACCTGGAGATGGCATGAATGCTCTGTGCCCCTTCTCACATATCTTTCCCTATGCACCACTTCCATCAGGCTGTTCTTGAGTTATATCCTTTTATAATAAACTGGTGATCTAGTAAATGTTTCTCTGAGTTTTGTGAGCCACTCTAGCAGATTAATTAAGCCCAAGGAGGAGGTTGTGGGAACCTCTGGTTTATAGGCAGTCAGTCAGAAGTACAGGTAACAACCTGGGCTTGTAACTGGCACCTGAAGTTGAGGTGAGGTTGGGGTGGGTGTGCAATCTTACAAGACTGAGCCCTCAACTTGTGGATTCAGATGTATCTCTGGGTTGACAGCATCAAATTGAGTTGAATTATCTGATGATCAGCTGGCATTCCAAGAATTGCTTGTTGGAGGTGTGAAGAAATCTCCCACATGTGAAAAAATGAATCTCAGAACACCATTTATGGGTATACACTTAAAAGAATTGAAGAGAGAGGTAGAAAGACATATGTACACTCGTGTTGTTAACAGCATTATTCAAAATAACCAAAAGCTGGAAGCAAGCCAGGTATGCATCAATAGATGAATTGACAAAAAAAAATGTGGTGTATACAGACAGTGGAATACGATTCACCCTTAAAAAGGAAGGAATTCTGACACATGCTATGACATGCATGAACCTTGAGGACTTTATGCTAAGTGAAATAAAGCCAGCCACAAAAGGAAAAATATTGTGATTCCACTCATATAAGGTACTTAGAGTAGTCAAATTTATAGGAACAGAAAGGAGACTGGTGCAAGAGGGAGGGACAACAGGGAGTTGTTGCATAATGGGCACAGAGTTTCAGTGCAAAGTGAAAATAGTTCTGTGGATGGTTAGAGGTTATGGTTAAACAATAATGTGAATGTACTGAATGTCACTGAACTGCACACTTAAAAATGGTTAAAATGGTCAATTTTATGTTATGAATATTTTATTACCATTAAAACTATTATTTTCAACAAATGAACAAACATTAGCTACATGCAACAACATCGATGAATATCACAACGATAATGCTGCATAAAAGAAATTATATTCAAAAAGCTATATATTTTATAATTCTATTTGTATAAAATACAAAAAAGAAACAAAACTGAGATCTGGCTTCCAGTAATGGTTGAGTAGCTTGTTGAACTAACACTCTCACAGATAACAATGATAAAATCTGCATAAAATATTATATATATTTATATAGAATCATGTATCTATATGTAATACAGATACAATAAATGTGTATACGTGTGTATGTATAAATATCTTCCAAAAGCAAGCAGAACTGAGAGGGAGTCTTCCCTTGAATGATGAGAATTGCACCAGGAGATATTTGCAAGCCTGAGTCTTTTTCCTCAAAGCATTCCAAAATCTGTACGTGGCCCAGACAGGGGAAAAACTACAGTCTTACTTGTAATGTTAGAGGATGTATTTTGGGGCTGGAAGAGTAGCTGGAAAGTTAGGGGAGAAATTCTGGAAGGGAGGGAACAATAAAGAGGAAACATCTCAAAATATGTGTGTAAGTCTCCCGCACACAGACATCAAATTTGCAGATCTTTGAACAACACACATGCAGGGTAGGTCCCAGAGGGCCTAGTGTAAAAACAGCAGTTGGAAGATGAAAGAACTGAATGAGTATTTCAACTATACACACTGTAAAGGAGAGAAGATTGGAATTTCAGTCCAGCCAAGTTAACTCCCTGCTAGAAAAATAACAACACTCTTCAAAGGAATACAATAGAATACAGAGTCTCTATAACTATGACTCATGGTTTCCAGTACACAATTTAAAAAATCATGATATTTGAAGAAATAGGAAAATGTAGTCCGTATATGACCCAAAGCAGGCACTAGAAACTATCCCAAACGTGTTGCAATTAGCAGACAAGGATAAGAAATCAGCGATTATAAAGATGATCATGGTGGTAAAGAAAAATATTCTCATAATGAATGAACAGATGTTGAAACTCAGCAGAGAAATGGAAATTACAAAAAAGAACCAAATAGGAAGATGAAATAAAAAAATACTTTTGAGTTTAACAGTAGATTAGAAATACTAGAAGAAACATGAAGATAGAGCAATAGAAATTATCCAACCTGAAGAAAAGAATGTAAAAATTTTGAAGAAAAATGAAGAGAGCCTTACCTGTGAGATGATTGAGTCCCCAGTAGAGAGGGAAGAGACAGAAAAATTAAATGAGGCAGAAAGGCAAATCAAAAGGTAATAGCATAAAACTTTCAAAATTTGGTGGAAAATCTAAAATTTTAGATCGAAGAAAGTCAGCAACCTCACAAAATAAAATACAAAATAAAACCATACATAGGCACATGATAGTCAAGCTGCTAAAATCCAAAGATAAAAAGAAAAACTTGAAAGCAGTCAAGGAAATACTGGGGAAGACGCTACACACAGGGAGAAATAATGTGAATGATGAATGATATATTATCAAAAACAGAAGAGACAAAGCAACAACAAAATGACATCTTTCAAGTGCAGAAAGAAAACCCAAAAGTCAACACAGGATTCTATATTTAGCAGAACCCACTTTAAAAAGAAGCAGAAGCCTTAATAAGATACCGGGCACCTATTAGTTGGAGAAAATAAAAAATAAAATCGCAAATACCAACAAAATTGCAAATACCAAGTGCGGGTGAGGACTAGAAACAACTAGAACTGGGAATGCAACATGATAGTTGCATTCGGAAAACAGTTTAGCAGGTTCTTATAAAGTTAAACCTACACTTATTATGTGACTCAGATATCTCACTCTTAGGGATTTACTGAAGCAAATTGAAAACTAATGTTTAAACAAAAATCTTTGTGTGAATATTGATAGCCATTTTATTCATAATTGTCAAAAGCTGGAAATAAACTAAATGTCCTTCATCAGGTGAATGGAGAAAGAGACTGTGGTGCACTGGGACATTAGAATACTACTTGGCAGTAAAAAGGATAAACTCTTGATTCACACAACAAGATGGATGAATCTTGGATGCATTTCTCTAAGTGAAGGAGGCCAGATTCAAAAGGTTATGTACTATGATTCCATTTACATGACTTTCTAGAAAAGTCAGAATTAAAGGGATGGAAAATGATCAGTGGTTGCCAAGAGATGGAGTGGGGGAAGGGGTTGACTACAAAGAGACAGTATGAAAGAATTTTGGGGGTGAAAAAAACAGCTCGGTATGGTACTGTGGAGGTGGATACACGACCATAAATTTGTCAAAACCCGTAAAACTGTACATCACAAAGAGTGAATTTTACTCTGCAAATTTTACAAATCCATCAGGATGCTGAGGAACTCAGATGGAATGCAGTGACAAATGAATCTCACTGTATTACAAGTATGTGACATAACCACGCTGAAGGGCTGGGGATGAAAGGTCCTAACCTAAGTAACTTTGGAAGACAGTGTTTTGATGGGATACTGTAGAATTAAAGTACTGGACACAAACACTGTACTCTAGGTGGTAAATTTGTTTTCATAAGGGTATGGATTAGTAATTCTGAAACTAGTTGACACCTTAGTAAATATTGTAAATATCTGGAGTTAAGTTTCTCACTGTTGGTGAAAGAAGTGACGAATAAACAAAAGGAAAAGGCTAGAATAAATTCTGTGGTGCTGGATTGGAGTTGGAAGTATCAGTATGAATCCATGTCTCTTTTAATATATCTATCCAAATAGAAAGATAGATTGATAGATACATTGAAAGATCTATAGATAGATGTGTATACCTGATTTTATATTCATACATACATTTCCAAGCTCTGCTGAGAAAGTCTAGAAGCAATGACACTCTAGTATCAATGAGCATCCCTGGCTCCCTGATCTTGATTTCTGAATATAATTCTCCAATGAAAAGAACCAGGTTTTCTTGGAGAAATGGCTGATTCTAAGGCTGGAGATGGAAAATACAAGGTGAGCCTGGAGCATCTTGTAGTGCCAGAAAGTAAGAAAGTGCTTTAAAAAAACACAGAAAATGATGAGATGTGTCAAAAGGAATCAATCTGAAAGACATCCCAGTGGCTCAAGCTAGAAAAATGTGAGCAACAAAATAAATAACAGTAACATTGGATTATTACCCAGAGAATAAAATAAATATCCATGAGTCTATACTGATATAAAAAAGATTAAATAAGAAAGAAAGAAAGAAAAAAAGGGGAAAAAAAGATTGAGAGAAAGAGAGAAAGAAAGGAAGAAAGGGGGGGGGGAATCTTGCTCACAGAATTCCAAATAATAAAAGTGGCTGGATAGCACGAAATAGAAAATCTCCACTAGAACGCTACAGTAATAATTACTGTGGGTAAGACTGACTGATGAATGCAAAAACTGTGGGTGAAACTTAAAGAAGTAACAGTACCTTTGCAGAGCCTCAAAGCATCTCTCTCCAAATACTTAACTTTTTTCTCTTAAATTCTTTAAAAGACTTATGACTATTTAAAGCAAAAATTATAACACTGTATTGTGGGATTTATAACATGGGTAGATGTAAATTTTATGACAACAATAGCACAAAGGACAGACAGAGGTAAATGCAACTGTTCTGTAGCAAGACTTCCATATTTTACACTGAATAAACTGGTGCACTATTAAGTCCAGGTAGACTGTGATATGTTAAAGATGCGTAGTGTAATCTGGACCAACCACTAAAAACTGCAACAGTGTGTCACTTAAATGCTAATAAAGGAATTAAACAGCATACAAAAAGCGTTTATACAAGAATTTTCGCAGGAGATGACCTGCACGTCCCCAGGAGCAAGATGAGCCCACTGCGGGGCATCCGCAGAGCAGAATGCCCTCAGCTGTGCAGATGAGCAAACGCTGACACACACATGCTGTGTGAGCCTCACCATCCTAGTACTGAGGGAGGCAAGGTGGACAGAAAACAATACACGTGGGATGATTTCAGCCAAGA
Organism: Diceros bicornis minor; assembly: GCF_020826845.1. Lineage (NCBI taxonomy): Eukaryota > Metazoa > Chordata > Mammalia > Perissodactyla > Rhinocerotidae > Diceros > Diceros bicornis. The sequence goes on along the minus strand of NW_026690902.1, from coordinate 1,799,934 downwards.
TGAACCTATGGTGAAAAAACCAGAACAGTGGTTGCTTCAGGGGTAGGAAAAAATTGCCTGGGAAGGAACAGGAAGTTTTCTGGGGTTGATGGAAATATCCTATTCTTAAAGTGGTGAAGGTTATATGGGCATATTTATTTGTCAAAACTATACTGTTCTTATTTCTGCCTTTCAGTGTGCATACATCTTACCCCACCCCCACACACAAAAGACTAAAAGAATAATAACGTGAGGTGGGAATGGGATGGAGTGTGGATTAAACAAAAATGGCAGATGATTAGTAGTTGTTGAAGCTGGGTGACAGGCCTACTATGCTATTTTGTTTATTTTGTATATTTTTTAAATTGTTCTGTAATAAAACAATTGTGTAAGAAGACAAACTTGATATACAGTGTTCACTGGTAAGATACTGGTTATCATTGGGGAAGAAGGAGGGAGAAAGGGATTGTTGGGGCCTGAGTGAAGCTGGTGCTAGTTCTTAGTCACACAAGTGTGTTCACTTTGCAATAATTCTTTGAGGTTTACTTAGATGACTTCTCCATATATTTCTGTAGATGTTATACATCAATAAACATTTTAAATCCTGCATATATGCACAAAGATACTAACTCAATATCTCAGACTAACAGCAGTGTTTTGTTTTAAAGCGGAACACGTTCACCCATGACACCATTAGATGGATTATCATACTCCCAAGTATCTATTAATGCCCTCACCCTTGTGCGGCACTGTGGGTCTTTCCATTTTTGCCTCATTTTGGCAAGTGGCATGGCTTTGAGTTTTTATGATGCAATCATTTTCCATCAAGGCCCACCCCCACGATGATACTCACTAAGACCTCAACACCTAGTACAGTGCCGTGTTCCCAGCCTGAACTCAAGACTTGTGGGACTGGGTTGAATGAGGAAGAAAACGAGGAGCAATGATGTTCATAACTTATGTCTAGGTGCCATAACGTGACTGAGGAAATTGGTAGCGTTTTTCAATAGATTTGCTATGACTTCTAATTTTTCCTATTTAAAACAATGGGAAATAGGATCTCAGAGTTCTTTCTCAGAGAAAGTCTGACATTTCAGGCACAGGTTACTGACAATTATTAATGGCATATGACTTTCCCACCTCATCTTAGAGTTAAGTTTTTAATTCCTTACCTTGGAAATGACCTAACTTTGCTTCTTCCAAATCTTGTAGTAATACTGAAGCTCCAGAAAGTCTGGCCACGGATATTCTTCTGTTGCGCGTCCTCCCTGCAAAGAAGCGTGTAGTGCTGTAGTATTTGGAGTCAATCAGAGAAGCTAAATGGAAAAATGACTTCAGAGATTTATCACCATAACCCCCCACAGCAAAAACTTATTTTGCTTCATTATTTTATGATTCTGAGGGTATATTTAAAAAGGGATATTAAAACTGTTTCCCAGGAGCCAGCCCTATAGTAGACCAGAAATTGCGTATTACATTCCTCAAAGAACTTACCTAACATTGGGGGAAGGACGAACGGGAAGTTTCAGTGCTGTTGCCTGTGTCAATGAGGTCAAGAGGTCCAGACTGGGATAAGGAAGCCCAGTGAACGAGCCTGTGTGCAGCCTCAGAGAAGGGGCGTGCGTGTGGGACCCTGAAGTTGCTTAGGGGTCACTTACCAGTGCACGTGGTTTTCCTGTCTGTATAATGCAGGAATGGGGCTGCCCACTGTGATGTTTTCTCCTTTTGATGACATGGCTCGGGGCAGTCCTTCTAAGACGCCTGACCAAGGTATGGTGCCTTCAGGTGGGCGGGGTCCAAAGGGAGGGTCCCTGCAGCGACCCTGACCACGAGGTCCAGAGGGAGGATCATGGCAGCCTAGAAGGATGGAGGGGATGGTAGGACAGGTGGCCTTGAAAAGGCAAATTCCAGGATCCCAGGCACCTGGTATTTCCATTTGAGATATGGAAGCAGAAAGTCGGGGCCCAGGGGCAGAGGAACAAGGCGGGAGTTGGGGCCCCTAGCTGTGCATGTTGGGAGCTTTTGTCTCTTAACCGCTCCCAGCCGGCAGCCTGCTTTGCTGCAGGACTACAACTCAAAGGATGCTCTGGGCACGGGATGATGCCTAGCCCTGGGGGGAGGAGCAGGGCGGTGTGAGCTTGGCCGAGGGCCAAACCGCCATTGACTTAGGACTCTGATCCTACACCTGCTCTGTGTGGACTGAGTTCCAGAGGGCTGTGATGGGACGAGAGGGACCACGGTGTTACGAAGGTGTGGCGGCTGCATGGGCAGCTGCGGGCCTGCAGCGTGCAACTACTTTTGTCCAAAATTGAAGCCGCACTCGCGCCTCTTCCCCACCGCCTCCCTCCATTGCTTGATTCCTCCTCCTACCTGCATGCCTTTGGGTCTTTCCACAGCCTCCTACCTAGTCCAGGGCCAGGTGTTTCTCTAAACTGCTTATGGGAACTGGTTTGACATCCCAGAAACTTTCCACTTTGCCTGCTGCCCTCTGCCTTCTCCAGCCAAAGTACCATCATTTCATCAGCTTTTGGGAGACATTCACCCTTGTGGCCCCTCTTGCAAGCACAACTTAAGAGCTTTGCAGGGTGGTAACATTGGCTGTTGCTTGCGTTTTTTGCAGGTGTGGAAGTTGAGGTATCTGTGAGGTTAATCATTGGTTTCCCGGGGATCCGCTAAGACAGGAGGATAAAAACCCATTTCCCAGGTAAGTATCTAGTAGGCCGTTTTCACCAACCCATTCCAGTGCAGAGGCCTCCGAAAAAGCAACCTTAAGATGAGAATAGCTTAAGCATTTTGCCCTTTAGGTTCATCACCTAATCTCAGCTCAAGCCTGAGTGGCCGACCAGTCTCTTAGGGACATGGGTGGCAACTCAGATCCCTCAGGAAGAGAACGGTGGTCCAGCTTTGGGAGAGGGATGTTCAAGGTAGAGAGCACTTGGGCAGCATTTGAAACCCATCAGCAATAACATCTCTGCTTTGGATTCCGGCAAGGTTCCCAGATAAATATGCCTAGAGATAGTCAGATGTATAGTATTCTTTAAAAATTGATTAGAGTAGTGAAAAGAACAGAGCATAAAATATCCTGTTTATTTGCAAAAGATAAAATGCAAGCAAGACCTGCCTGTTAAATTTTCTGGTCATTCTCTTGCCTGTACCGTACACTTGAATGCAGAAACAAAAAACTTGAATTGCCAAATTCTCTTTTCCTGAGATTAGTAAATTAAGTTAAAAGTCTTATTGAAACCTGTGGAGGAATGGTTAGCAGCTTTCATGATTTATGTCATCCCTAAAAATCTGGGCTTCGATCTACATGAAGAAAAGTCCTTGTTTATATTACACATCCCGATACGTTATCTTTCCGATTCCTCAATGTGGGATATTATCAAAGCAAGTGAAAAACCTGGTCATGGAAACTGGACCCTGTCACTTTGTCAAGAATTTGCTTCTTTATGAATTAATGACACATGAATTCTTTAACATTTTTGTAGAGAAAGGATGAGAAACTGTAGTGTCTCTGAATGTGACAAGACAGGGAATTCTCATTAGACCACATCCTTGGGTTCTTCTCTCGTGTTCAATAGGCCTGGTGATAATCCATGTAGTCAGGTGCAGCGCCGCCACCCCAGTCCCCAGTATTCCATACTACTCTGGCCTGTGCCCTCTTCAGGGTGTTCTGATGACACTCGTCCACAGAGGTTGGAAAAAGACATTGTAACATGACGATATTCATCATCTTGAAACCGGGATTAATGGAGAGGAAAGTCTCGGGGTCTGTGTGCTCCGATGCACTGCTGTTGGGGTGTGGCCACAGTGACCACTGTGCTCCCAGCAGTCCCCACAATGGTTGTCTCAGACGTTTGATCTCCTGGCGCAACCACAGCAGCTGTTGACAGAGCTGGGCGCTTGTGCTTCAGTGTCTTCTGTCAGGTTTTGTGACTCTGACCCTCTTCTGCTCAGCCCCTTCCCATTCCTATCTGTTGCATTGGTTGCTTTGTAGTTGTCTCCTAGGAGCCACTGTATGTAACTGTATTTCAGTGTCTTTAGGGACCCACGATCTTTAAACGAGTCACTAAACAACACCCACTTATCCTGGTGTAACCCGTGTTCACAGTCTCCAGTGGAGCTGTGAAGAGCCCTGCTTACTTGGATACTTGGAGCTTCTCTCATTCTCATGCTGCTGGGGCTGTTACGAAGCTGGGCCTCTTGTCTTTGGTCTCACTAACATTATTCTTTTCATTGATTATTTTGAAGTCGGATACGACTTTGTTAATAATGTGGACACTGGCTGTCACAGGCACTTTTATGTATCTTCCCCAACAGCTCTGTGAAGTAGGCCTGTGATCCCCATTTTACAGAGGAGGACACTGAGGCTCAGAGACGTCGAGTAGCTTCGTTCACTTCACACAGTTTCTTGGTACATTCTGAGCCTCCACCTGGATCTCCGCCTCTGAGGTGTGTGCACTTAGCTGGTGTTCCACTTTGTCCCTCTCTGCCAGGATTCCCAAAGTCACACGCCCCATCCTGAGTCCATTGTCTGATTGTTGGCAGTCACCCTGCACAAACAGGCCCTGGGTGGGGAGTGGACTAGCAGGGCGTGGTCGTCCCGCCTAAGCTGGGCAGGGTCTAGGTTCATGGCAAGAGCTGGAGCAGTGGAAGATACTGATCGTCACTAGCCCGGAGGGTTTCTTATGTAGAAATACTCCACTGACTTTTTGCAGGTGTCATGTCTTTTTGTCTTCATTGCTCCTCTGGGCTTTCTCCTACAGTCCATGCTGTGCAGTAACATACAGTACAGAGACTGGTGAACATAATACTGTTGCCCTGCACCAAACGGTCACATCACTCATCTTTCTAATTATGAAAGAATTACATACTTTGTAAAAAAAGTCAAATTATACAGATCTATGTAGAGTAAAGTGAAAGCTTCCCCTTCCATCCCCTTCCCTGCCAACTCACTCCTCTACTCAGAAGGAACTGTTGTTAAGAGGTTGCAGCTTATTCTTCTGGACATTTCCAATGAATTTATAAATACACATAAAGTTTTTTTAACATAAATTACATAACTACATCGTTTTGCAATTTGCTGTTTCCCAAAACATATATCATAGACGTCTCTCCTTATCAGTGCACGTCACTCTAACTTAGCTTTTTAGAAGTTTTGGAGTTACTCCAAAGAACAGGCATACCATGATCTGTTTTGTTCTTCTTTGACAGAGATGGGGTTATTTCCAGTTTCACTATTATACATAATGCTGCAGTAAGATCCTTGTATGGAATTTATTACACTGCTATTCAACTGCTCAATTTGCTTTGTTCCCTTTTAGTCAGAGACTATGATATATTTGTAACAATTTTGTGGGAATTAATTTATAGGGAAATTAATTTTATCTCAATAAATACATTTATGGGGAAACTGGACTTCAAAGTCAACCATCTCAGTATTCTGGAGAAAATTCATGAAACTTAGAAGGTATTATGCTTGCTGCATCACATTCTAACAAGTCACGTTAACAATTTAAATTTGAATGTTTGGGTAGGCCCGGTGGCGCAAGCGGTTAATTACATGGGCTCTGCTGTGGCGGCCCGGGGTTCGCGGCGGCCTGAGGTTCACAGGTTCGGATCCCGGGCACTCACCGATGCACAGCTTGCCAAGCCATGCTGTGGCAGCATCCCATATAAAGTGAAGGAAGATGGGCATGGATGTTAGCCCACGGCCAGTCTTCCTCAGCAAAAAGAGGAGGATTGTCATATGTTAGCTCAGGGCAGATCTTCCTCACAAAACAAAAATAAAAAGCAAAATAAATAAAGTTGAATGTTTGTATAGCCTCTACAGTCTTTGTTCATAAGAAGGATGACTTTTTCTTGTCTTGAAAACTTCTAACTCCAGGGGCTCTCAGTTGGGCTTCAGAGAGGATAAGATGTTGGTGTTGTATCTGTTTCTCTTCAGCTGTAGGCTGCATCATCTAAAGATCATAGAATTGAACATGTTTCAATCGATATATACGATTTGGGTCAAAAACTCAAAGTAATGAACCCAAGATTGGAATCTGTAACTTTGGTTCTTAATGAAGAATTTCCTTTGATATCCTCAAGTCTCTGTGATTACTAGTAAAAACTCACATATGGATGAAGTGATGTGGTTCTGCTGGCAATGTCTGGCTTGAACATCCATAGTTAAGGCTGCCACATCCCTAGGTAGATTAGACTTGACCTCTCTACGACCTCTGCCCTTGTTCTTTGACCTGGGAAAAATAAGAATTTAAAAAAACTGTTGTTACTAACTGTGAATGCTGGAAATGCCCATTAAAGCTTGAGTTTGATTTGGTAAACCAAAGGGAGTACATGCAGAACAAAGTCTTTAATATCTATGAAATATCAAAAAGTTCTAATTTTTTTAAATGTAACTCTATTTTTGCAACAATGCAAAATGTATATATACGAATGAAATATCCCTCTGTCCATTTCTTAAGTTGTTTCCATTGATTTGATGGATTTATCCTCTAATCAGAATTCCAAGTGTGAAAGATCATCTTGGTCTTTCAAAGAAAAGAAGCCAGTGATATTTGATTTTCTTTTAGCTCGGCATCCTACAGGTTTGAGGAATAAATTATCATGTAATGATACAATGATTCTGAAATCTAATTGTTAATTAGAGGGGTGTAAGGGATGATTGAATGGTGGTTCATCCTCATGGTCAGAGGTATTGTACACATGGACGTGTAAACACGATTCAGGAAGCTGCTTCAGCTCCGTGACATCCCTGAGAACCACAGTGCAGGAGGATATAGGGGCATAGCCATCTACCTCGATCTCCTGGGTTACATGTAGATCCAGAGGTCTTGACAGTGGCTTCAGAACAGCTAACTTTTGTCTATTTCTCCCCTTCCTTCTCTCCAGCTTATCTCAAACAGTCCTGACTATCATGTTTTAAAGTAAGACCAATTATAGTTATTTACATGAGCTTCTTGTTCATTATTGCAGATTAATAATCAGGGATACCATTAAATATCATTTAATCTACCTAATTAAATTTGTTGTACCTTTTAATTGATTAGAACACTAAAGTTAGTTCAGAGTTTGATATGCACCAAGTGTGTTAATCTGCTTACAACTGCCATGTGCCTCACTCCACTTATTAGTGTATCTTTGGCCCATCACAAGATTTTAATGACTCAAGTCATCATAAGCTAAGATAATGCACGGTCTTTTTGATGACCGGGAGGCACATGGGTCCATTTTGGAAATATGCCCATCTGTCTTTGCAAACCATGGGAAGTTTCTGGTCACTAGGTCTCCAGGTGGCTTGCACAAGCCCTAGGTCTGTAATAGCTTGGTGCCTCTCCTTCTACTTGGGGTAGCAATAAAAGAGATCAGAGAGACTTATTAAAGTTTTGGTTGCATGAAGTCTTCTATGCAGACCATCCATGCATATTGTTCTGGATAGCTCTCTGTTCCTAAGACTACTAGTTATTTTAAGGGCTTGTCAGGAACTGTGAAAGGTTTGATGTTTTACGTTACCTGCAAACCAATAAGTTAGCCTACAATGGTCTTGCAGATGCTGGCAAAAGTCACGAGTCCCATGCGTCAGAGACAAAGGACTTAATGACACAACAATAGCAGTGGCCAGAGTATCAGCATTTGCACCGGTTCACTAAATCTCACTGCCTACAGGATGATACACAGTCGGCCCGGTGACATGCAGAGGGTTGCAAGATCTCAGAGCCTAAGGAACTCAAATCTTTGATAACGGGCAGGATGTCTACTAACCTTTGCCCTGAGGGGGTGTTATTTTTATTATACTGGGCAGTAAGCAAGCCTGCCCTTTGCTCCAGAGGAGGCCACTATTTCTATCTTCCAAGGCCAACAGCTCTAGACACATCCTTGAAAAGAGAGCCTGGTTTGACTGGCTTTCAAAGATAAGCTTGAATGAGACTTGATCGTTATTCTGTTCTTCTGTGTCCTTTATTGGGATTGTGCAAATATGCTCTTTTCTCTGTAAAGTTCACTAACTTTATTCATACATAAGAGATGCTTTTCTTTTTATTTATTAAGTTGAAATTTTCTTATCAGAGAAAATGATGATACTATTATGGGTTCGATGTGAAAGTATGTTTTTCCAGGAAAAATGTGAAAATAGCTCGGTGCTCGCAGAAATTTGCCACAAGGAGCTGATAGCAACTTAAATGATTTTAATTTGAATACTGTTTTGTACAACTTTCTTCCATCTTACATCATCCTCTCTGCTTCCTGTAATTCCCATATGGGAATGGGGCAGTTTCAGGGATTCACTGAACTCATATACAGTATTCAAATGGTTTTGTCTGTTGTGTTTTTTTAATTGAGATAAAGTTGACATACAACATTAAATTAGTTTCAGCGGTATGACATAATGATTCAATGTTTGTATATATGTTGAAATGATCACCACAATAAGTACAGTTAACATCCGTCCCCATATAGAGTTAGAAGTTTTTTCTCTTGTGATGAGGACATGGTATATTTCAAGGTGCAGAAGAATCAACGATGGTGTCATACATTTCCATATACAGCTTGATGAATTTGGACATAAGCATACAGCCTTGAGACTGTCACCACCATCAAGGCCACAAACATATCCATCATCTCCCAAAGTTTTCTCTCACCTCCTTTATTACTATTATTGTCTGGCAAGAACTCTTAATATCTACTCTATTAGCAAATGTAACGTAAGCAATACAGTCTTGTTATCTGTAGGCACTATGCCGTATCCTGGATTTCCAGAACTTATTTATCTTGATAACTGAAACTTTGTATCTTTGAACATCAGCTTCCCATTTCTCCATCTCCCCAGCCCCTGGCAACCACCATTCTAACCTCTGCTTGTGTGAGTTTGACTATTCTAGATTCCACAAATAATGAAATATTTGCCTTTCTCTGTCTGCCTTATTTCACTTAGCACAATGTCTTCTAGGTGCATTCATGTTGTCAAAAATGGCAGCAAGTCCTTCTTTTTTCAATGTTGACGAATATTCCATTTCTTTATCCATTCATCCATCAGTGACGTTTAGGTTACTTCCACATCTTGGCTATTGTGAATTTGCTGCAATGAACATTAGAGGGCAGGTATCTCTTTGAGACCCTGATTTCAATTCCTGTGGGTGTATACCAGAAGTGGGATTGCTGGATCATAGGCTAGTTTTCATTTTTGGAGGAACCTCCATACTGTTTTCCATAATGGCTGTATTAGTTTACATACCCACGAGGTTTCCTTTTCTCCACATCCTCACCACTATTTGTCATCTTTAGTTTTTTTGATAATCCCCATCATAACAGGTGTGAAATGATAGCTCATTGTGGTTTTGATTTACATTCCCTGATTTGTGATGCTGAAGACATTTTCATACACCTGTTGGCCACCTGTATGTCTTCACTGGAAAAATTTTACTCTGGTCCCTTGACCATTTTTTAAATTGATTTGTCTTTTTGTTTTTGAGCCAAACAAAAAAAGAGAACAAAATTTCCAGGCATTATGGGTGCTTCCCAGTTGATGCAGATGGCTTTGTAGTTACAGTGGTACAAAAAGATCATGTTTCATGCTTTTTCTTCAGCTTGTCATAAGACCAGCAGGAGCTGCGGCAGGGCAGATAATCGGGATCTTCTGGGTTTGGATATTCACAAAATAAATGAGTAGTAAGGAATTTTTTAATTTTCCAAGGAAATTATTTTGATTATAGTCCATGGAATCCAGGATTGATAGGTGTAGGAGAAACTTAAGGTGAGTATGGTTGATCTGGCATTACTACTGATCTTGAGGGACAGGTATCTACTGTATGAATGTTTGAATAAAAATATTAGAGATCAGGAATTTGTGGTGAGTGAATATGTTTTCCGAATTATTTACTTTTGAACATAACCATTTGGATTATGTGAACATCTAGGATATGGGAGTAAGTTGCTAACAGGGGGTGGTTGATAACGTCACTATTGATTTAATCTCTATGAACACCAAGTGGTCAATGGATTAAGCAAATGAGTAGACAGAAAACACAGAAATGGTAAGATTTGGGATTTAGAAAATTACTGGGGACTGACTGTCCTGAGAGGGAGTGCCAGGACTTGTGCGGTTCTGAGTGACAAGGAAAAGAAGAGAATAGAATTACACTCAAAAAAGGAGGGCGTGTTAACAGGATGGAGGGGGGAAACGATCTGGAGGAGCCTTGAGTTTGATCTTGAGCTTTCTGTTCTTGATGCAAATCTGCCTGATGACATCCCAGGAAACAGGTCAGATCTATCCCCAGATGATAGAGGGAGGGTGGAAGTACAAAACAGCCAGGATAATTCTCCTAAAAAGGCAGGCCTCCTTTATCATTTGACCTAGTTTCATGATTTGTTTTTATAGGGTAAGAGGAAAAGAAGAATGATAAGTCACGTCTTCACAGAAGAAGCAGTGTAACTGTGGGAAACAGTCCAAACCAAAGCCAGGTTTAAGCATTTCCATTCTTTTGAGGATGTCCAGTGACATATTCAAGAGGCCAGTTACTAGAATCCCTTCCCATCCTGACAATGACTGGTCTCTGAGAGGACAACTTGGACCAGCCCCACCAGATCTGCTGGCCCGAGAGACCGCAAGGACTCCAGGCCTGCAGCAGTGTAGGACAACTCGTAAGTCCTTTCAATCTTGCCAAAACGTTGCAAAAACTTGCACCTAGTCACACAGGTGAATCCCTGCCAGGTGTGCTCGCAGGTGGTCTGCATTCCAGGTCCCATGCTAACTCCTGCTGGACTTCAGATTTGGCAGAGATGATTCCAGGAACTGATCTGTGCATTCCACAGCTCCACTGTGGAGATATCAGGAAGGAGTAAAGAGCAGTGAAGAGCACAGGAGCGAGACTGGTGTTAGCACTGATGGCGGAAAGACTTGCTAACGAGGCAGAGAAAGTGAGGGTCTAAGAAGGCCGTCCTGACAGCAGATGAAATGGAACAGGCACCTCAGTGAGGTCTCTTAGCTGCGTCCCTAATGTTTTCTTGCTTTGAGCTCTTGAAACATTTAAATATATCGATATTTTCTTTTATTAAACTCTGCTTCGAGACAGAAAATATAGACAACAGTTTCTTTCTGAGGTGAGAGGTTGAGTTGCAGGTGAGGAGAGAAAGATCTTCCTTTTTCATGCTGTTCTCTCATTTTCCTTTACTATGTATATTATTTATTTGTATGTTAAAGTCAGCAGCGAATTATCAACGTCACGGGGTGATTCAGTTTTTCCCCTCACAGTCACAGTAAAACCTACCAAAAGTGGATTCTTCTTTTTGTATAATATTCCAATAGATTCCAAAATATTATTTCAAACGCACTTTTATGTCTATGTTCTCAAATTAGATATTTACTTCTAGGTCTCCATTTTTCAGTTCTCTGTTGCATGCTAATTCAGAGTTGCATCTAAGGAAATAACAGACTTCCCTCAGTTTTTTAGATCCATATGTGTTGGAAATTTGATTCGTGGAAATGGACATGGCAGTTGGGGAATCGTGCTATTATCAAAAGTGATCTTTTCAGCATCAGTAATGCTGAAAGAACCCACTGCTTGTTGGGATTTAATTGTCTATTTGAGGGATCAAGTTTTCACTGTTGGTAGTTCTCTTTCTCCTTGGAGGGAAAGTACAACCTTCCCAGTCTTTCCATTATCAAATCACATTCCTGGGTGGCTGTGCCTTGTCAGGAATGGCTTGGGATGCCGGGAACCAGGACTCATTTTCAGCTTCTGATTGTCCTGAGAAAGCATCCCTGGCAGAGTGCAGCCTGTGTGTCTGGGTGAAACTTGCAGCCATCAGAAAGGAGGGGACAATTCACAAGTGTGAAGCGATTCATCTGGTCCTTGTCTTACAGGGTGTTCCCAAGGTATGAGGTTCAAAATGCCACTGGGTATCCCTTTGAAAGCTCCTAGTCATGGGGTGGGTTCTCAGTGCGAGCTCAGAGCAGTGTCTGTTCACCACCAGATAGGAAGCATTGCAGTATTTTAATTGGTAAGGCTGTGTTCATGCATGTCCATGGACCATCAGTTCAGCGGCATTCCCTGCTGGAGCCCCCCACACCCCTGTCATGCTTCATCTTTCAAAGCTTCAAACAGTGTTCACACCCCAACAGGTGGTGGTAATGTAACCACAGCACAGGACTGGGGACAAGAACACAACCACCGAGGGGCGACACAGTTTATGGGCTTGGGCCCAATTGCCACATTTGGACGAGTTGGTAATACCAACACTTAGTGTGTAAACTGGAGGATTGTCCAAGACCATGGATCTCAGAATGAAACGGGCTCAGAAGTCACATTGGACAGCAAGGGACATGTGAGGTCACTCACTGGCCAGGATTATGGTCGCTTATACTGGCAAAGTAGAGCTCACCTGGGGTCCATCAGGACAAGCGAGGGAGGAGGCTTGGGGCCTTCTGGGGAATGTTTGCCCTAAAGGGAATTGCTTAAGGAAGGCAGGGGTGCTGAAAATCCTAGTTCACAGTGAGCAGTCTTGTTTATGGAACGAGGCCCAGCAGTAGCCTTAAAAGCTGCGTCACAAATCTTTCCGACTGGATACAAAACAAGCAAGAAAAGGAATTCAGAGTCTTGGACAAGGATCACAGCAGGATTCAAATCCAGGTCAGGGGTGAACACGGAGCCCCTAGAGGGGCCTCAGGCGCTAGGTCCTGTCTGCCTTTAGTCCATTTGCTAATGAGCTTCCTTGGGCCTTGTCCTCTCCAACTGCACGTTTTGATCTTTTTACATTGTTTTCCCCACTTAGAGCTGATGCAATTCCAGAGATTGAACTAGAAAACTACAAGTTCCTAAAATTTAGTCAAAAGAAATCTCAACAAGAAAAGCAGAAAACGTTCCCTGTTCCTCAAGAATGTAGAAAGGCAGCCCCTGCCTGTGGCACGACATGGTCCTGGGTAGTGCTGTTTTAAAGACCCCACATTTCAGTGGTTGTTGTTCTGCCTGTGAAAGTACTTTCAACATTTAAATCCCAAGAGAACGGGCGGGGGGCCATGTCTGCTCCTGGAGGAGCTGAATGATACTGAAATGAACTGGTCTTCGGAATTAGGGGGACTTGGGTGTGTTCCCACTAGCCAGCGAAGGGCTGGCCCTTCTCTCTTCTCCCACATACAATAAGCTGATGACCCAGAAGAGTTCGTGATTCAAGGAAAAATGTGAGATTCAGTGTCTCACTTACATGCCTACAGAAAGCGAGAGAACCATACCACAACTCCCAGGCTGTAAAGGGAACAGGACTTTAATATAATATTCAAATATAGCATTTATTGTTTACAACAAATAACTACTATCCCTCCACAATGTGTGAATTGGTCCTGGGGTATAGATATCAGGGTGCTGGGGTGGGGTCGTCCCCTCTCTCTTGGGTTTAAGGGGACCTCGGGGATCAGCTTACAATGCTCCCCTTCCCTTCAGGAGGTAGGAGCTGGCCCAGTGCAGCCCAAGCCTCCCAGCAATGTCCCCGCTGCTGAGGATGGGGCTGTGATAGGCCACTGGTACGGGGGTTGGTATTGGGGCCTGGGGACTGAGTAGAAGAGTCGGGTTATCCTGGGGGGCCTCCCTTAGAATCATGGCACCTACCCTGTCCCCACTGAACTGAGTGCTCCAGACTCTGTGCTCAGTGCTGTCAGCCACCAGTACCCCATTTGTCACTGCCACGCGAGCGATCATTTAGTATCACCTATTTCACAGAGGAGGAAACGGAGTCTCAGGAAGCTGAAGAGAGTCACCCCAGTCACAGGACTGCTCATTAGTGGAGCTGGGATCCCAGGGCCATTTGTCCGACTCCCTAAGGGCACGTTTAATCCGAAGTTTTACTGAACCAATAGGAGTCAGTCACCACAGCACAGACACTCACTCACCCCTGACCTTGATGATGGCGGGTTCTTCTTGGCCTTAAGTATTTTGCTGGCCAACTAGGTCTTGGTGTCCAGCTGGCAGGACAAGTTGTAGCTCCAGGACAGAGAGGCACCTGTGAGCTTAAGAGGAGCCACAACTCAGGTGTCCCCCCAGTGCCTGCCCAGCAGCTGGAGTCTGGGTGTCCCAGAGGGCGCCATGCAATAAGGCTTGGGGCTGAGTGGGGGGCCACAGAGACAGGCTCTGTGGACTGGCCAACAGGGAGAGTCCACCCCTGCCCTCACCCAACTCTTGCCCGGCCTCACCTATCATTCTCTTTGAGCAGCTCCATGTCCTGGAACCAGGCCCCAAATCGCTCCTCGGGCTCTACGTTGTAATTCTTTGTGGCCACCTGGAGCAGCAGGATCTCCCTCATGACTGGGTATTCCTGGGACCAGAGGGAAAGAGAGGCTGCAGATAGGGACTGAGTGGGGGATGCTGCATGGACATTGTGGAGGGTTAGGAGTGGGGCAGGGGACCTGTCATGGGAACTGTCCTTCCCTCCAGTTCCATCCAGGCTCTACCTGTTCTCAGAATGGGAATAATCAGCCTCTCCTCCAGGATATTTTCCTTGATGCCACCATCCCCTCAACCCACCGCCAATTGGATGGGTCTCCCACTTCTCTGTTATCAAACTCTTCCACTCAATATAAGATACAGGGGGTGGAGCCAGGGACTGTTCTGCCCAGAGGGTCTCTGAATTCCTCCTCCTTCCCCTCCCCTAAAGGGGGTGTGGAAGCTGTTCACTTCAGTCCTCTTCTCAGGTTGATCTCATTCCCCTGGAAGGCACAGAGCCAGAGTCCATCAGACAGAGCCCCCTAGACTGACTAGCCCCCTAGGCCCACCCCTTCTCAAGTTGCACTACTGCCAGGTCCCCAGAGGGGGCCGCGCATGCAGAGAAAACAGGACTTGGACCTAGGCCTGGCTCTAGGCTCCAGAGAAGGAGGACATGGGGGAGAGGTTAAAGGACCTGGCAGCACAACCCTCTCTGATGACAGACTTGGAGGCTAAGGCCTCAGGCAGAGGGGACTTCTCAGCCACTTATGTGCTGCCTGACTTGGAGGGGCCCGAATCTTCTCTCCCTCCACGGGCAGCATGGGAGAGAGAGGCTGAGTCCAGCTCAGATAAAACCTCATGCAGCTATGCCGTCAGGCAGCTCTGAGCTTCCCCAGCCTGGGGAATCGGAATGGGTGTCTCAGGTGGAACCTCTGTTCTCTCATCCCTAAGATGTGCCTGATGTCCCAGCTCCAAGGGGCAGCTGCGAGGCTCTCATGAGAGATGTACCAAGTGCTGAGAGTTCAGAGCTCACTTCGGGGGCTACCGCAGCCCAAGGCTCATGATCCGCCCTGCCTGGTCCTCAGGTGCACCCACCTCGAGATTATCACCCATCAGCAGGTGCAGCATCAGCAGGTGACCAAGGAAAGTGACAATATAGGGGATGACACTCTGTGACATCAGAGTGTGGGTGGCATGAGCCCTTGCTGTCAAGTTGGGCCCCTGCAAACACTCCCCTGAAAAGTCCTCACCCTCAGCCTCCTGGCCCACCCCAGGGTTCCCACGGGGAGCAGCCTAGGACCCTTAGCAGCCTCCCCTCAATTCCTCCTCCCTTCACACCCCAAGAACACCACACTCCTCCTCCTCACCTCTCAGGGCCGGCTTCTGACAAATCACAGGGTATGCGGCCCCTGGCCCTCCCCACAACAACCCATCCTGCACCAGCTCTTCTAGGCCCTCCTCCTGGTCACTTCTACTGGGCGATTCAGGTACTGTGGCAGCAAGAGGAAGGGCTGTCCTCTCTTGATTTGAGGCCTGCATCTGGGAAGGCAGAGCCCCTCCCCTCCAGGAACACTCACCTGCTGCTGCTGCTTCTCCTGAACTCTATGGGGGCTGATCTGCGGTGGGGCGGAAAACGTGGAGGGCCCCTCCTGCCAGGGTCGAGGAGAGTGTCAGTAAGGCCATAGTCCCCTCACCCCATTTCTCTCCAGCACCACTGGCCTCTGACCCTGGACATCTGACTCCAGGCAACTGGTACCAATAGCACTCCATCCTCCAAGATGTTATGATTCTAGAACAAGCCCAGCTCCAACTCTGACACTGGGTGTGAGCTTGGGCTTTGGGCCAGGACTCCCTGAGCCTATTTCCTCATCTGGAATGTGTGAGAACTCCAGCTACCTCACAGGTTCTCCTGAGGACTCAGTGTCACATGACATTGTTCTCGCCCTCACCCTTCCAGGTGGAGCAGGCAGAAAGCTCCCACATTCCTTTCCTCCCTCTTACCTCATCACCACCCTGTGTGGCCTGCAACTGAGGCTCAACTGGGGGAGGACTGGCCCCGAAGTTCACTCTCACCTTTTTGGGTACAGTTTGGACTGAGAGCCTGAGTTTCTTTCTGTCTGTTGTCCTGGGCGATCTCATGCTTCACTCTTCTCTAGGCGTCCACATTGGGCAGCCCTAAAACACTGGTATTTGATTCCTCAGTTACAGGGAATCGACAGAGTGAGAGAGAGAGATGGAACATGAAAGAGGGAGTAAGATGAAGTGGGAGACTTTTTTAGTTAAAATTTAGACAAGACATCCCATCACTTTTGCTGTTATTATGTTAAGAAGCCAGTTACTAACTACTTAGTGGTTCCACTGGGATGACTATACCATGGGTGGGTCTTACTGGGTACCACTGTGGAGGCTGCCCACCTCATAGGACAAGAAGAGACACTTGGGTCTCATTCTCCATTAAACAGGAAACAATTGAATGGTTTTATGCCGCAGGATGGCAGTATGTAAATTTCCATTAGTTTCAACCACCTCATGATGCTGACCTGAAAATGAGGCCAAGTTGGAAGCGACTGTTCCAATATCACATTGCTAGAACCCAGGCTTGTTTTGAGTGGTGTTCTGTGCTACCTGTCACCCCTTCTTGTTATTCTTCCATCTCTAAGATTGTGCCTTAGGTACATGTGACACCAGCCCACAGGGGTAATAGATATTATGTCATATACACCGGATGACATCCCTAAGAAGTAGATTCTAGCCTGATCCCCATGGTGCAGGTTTAGAGACTGGGGAGGACCTGAGAGGTACAGGGACATTCTCAGGATGAAGAACTGGTAAGAAAAAGGAAGTCTGCATTCATCTCTGTCTCCTCAAAGCTACGACCCGTCTTAGGTTTCCAGGGAGCTGTGGCTAGGGCTGTGTAGGCTCCTTGTGTACAGTTCAGGGGATGACATAGGGGAGGAGGGTTAGCAGCCAGGGCACAGGGGGCAGCTCTGGACAAGTCTGATGGAGGGAAGGGGCCTAGGTAAAGGAATCTTGAAAAAAGACCTCACTTCCTTGGTCATAGACCTCAGAAGATCTTAGAACTCTGGTAACCAGGCACCCACAGCCCCCCATCCAGCTCACTTGACTGGAGACAGTCAACAGGAAAAAATATTTTGTTGTTGTATCCCAACTTTTGGAGGATCTAGGCACAAAAAAACCCAGAAAGAGAAACTTTTTGGTCGTTGCCGACGTTGGCTCAGCCCTCATCCCCGACGCATCTGGGCGTCTGGCAGGAGGCAGTGAAGGGTAACACGGGGCAACCCAGGAAAGGCTAGTGTAGGCCAGGACACAACTGTGATCCCACCTGATCAGCCCCACACCTCTGTCCCTCATCTTGTGTGTGTGTGTGTCTGTGTGTGTTTGTGTGGAGAGAAGGCAGGGTATGAGGGGCAGGCCATTCCTGGGCACGAGCTGGTTGTTAGGTGTCGGAAGCATGGTGGGCCTGTCATGTTCATAGCCCAGGTCATGGCTGGCAGCATGGGAAGGTGATCTCCTCTACTCTTATGTTATTGAGCCATAGAGGTTTCATCTCTTTTCCTGCCTGACCACAGTTCTTTGCAGGGATGTCCCTCTGTGCCTGAACTAAGGAGCAGACTTTCTCTTGGAGGATGACCTCAGTGGCAGTGTGCAGGCAACCTCTGATTCCTTCAGGTCCAGCTCCAGAGCAGTCTTTGCAGAACTCCAGTAAGAATGTCATCAAGGAGCTGCCCAGTGGATTCAATTTCACCAACTCACTAGGCAAGAGGAAGGTGCCTGAGGCCACAAACACCACCCAGTGCTGCTCTGAGATGAGAACAGGAGCAGAGGGTCTCCACACTCAGGACCTTGAGATGACCAGGTTGGACCAGAACTAGGGAGTGACCAGACTGGGGCTGTCCCTTTTTCAAGCTAAAGGGGATGTACACGCAGGTAACCTTGCCTGTTTCGGAGTTGAGCTGCCATGACCCTCTTACCCTTGCCCAGTGTGAGCTTCTGGAGGCCACTGAGGCAGAGGCAGAGGGTAAGGGGGACTGAAGGCTGGATATTCCTGGAAGGGAAGTGGGATCTTTCCTGTGTTTAGAAGGACACATGGAAAGTCAGCTATGTGGAGCAAAGGGCAGGCTTGTTTACTGCCCAGTATAATAAAAATAACACCCCCCCAGGGCAAAGGTTAGCAGACATCTTGCCCGTTATCAAAGATTTGAGTTCCTTAGGCTCTGAGATCTTGCAACCTTCTGCATGTCCCCTGACCCACTGTGTATCACCCTGTAGGAAGTGAGATTTAGTGAACCGGTGCAAATGCTGATACTCTGGCCACTGCTATTGTTGTGTCATTAAGTCCTTTGTCTCTGACCCATGGGTCTCTTGTCTTCTGCCAGTATCTGTAAAACATTTGTAGGCTAACTTATTAGCTTGCAGCAAAGGTAAAATATCAGACCTTTCACAGTTCCCGACAAGCCCTTAAAGTAACTAGTAGTCTTAGGAACCGAGAGCTATCCAGAACAATATGCATGGATGGTCTTCATAGAAGACTTCATGCAACAAAAACTTTAATAAGTCACTCTAATCTCCTTTATCTCTACCCCAATTAGGAGAGGCACCAAACTATTGCAGACCTAGGGCTTGTGGAAGCCACCTTTGCTCCAGAGGAGGCCACTATTTCTATCTTCCAAGGCTGACAGCTCTACACACATCTTTGAAAAGATAACCTAGTCTTACTGACTTTCAAAGATAAGCTTGAATGAGACTTGATCATCATTCAGTTCTTCTGTTTGCTTTAATGAGATTGTGCAAATATGCTCTTTTCTCTGTAAGTTCACTAACTTTATTCATACATAAGGGATGCTTTTGGTTTTATTTATTAAGTTGAAATTGTCTTATTAGAGCAAATGATGAAACTGTTATGGGTTGGATCTGAAAGAATGATTTCCTGGAGACCTAGTGACCAGAAACTTCCCACGGGGAGCAAAGACTGATGGGCATATTTCCAAAATGGACCCATATGCCTCCCTAGCATCCAAAAGAGAGTACATTATCTTAATTTATGATGATTTGAGTCATAAAATCTTGTGATGGGCCAAAGATACACTTCTAAGAGGAATGAGGCACATAGCAGTTGTAAGCAGATTAACACGCTTGGTGAATATCAAACGCCGATCTAAACGCAGTGTTCTAATCATTTATAAGGTACAACAAATTTAATAAGGTCAATTAAATGATATTTAATGGTATCCTTGATTATTACTCTGCAATAATGAACAAGAAACTCATGTAGATAACTACAATTGGTCTTACTTTAAAATATGGTAGTCAGGACTGTTCGAGATAAACTGGAGATAAGGAAGGGGAGAAATAGATAAAAGTTAGCTGCTCTGAAGCCACTGTCAAGACTCCTGGATCTACATGTAACCCAGGAGATCGAGGCAGACGGCTGTGTACCTAGATCCTCCTGCACTGTGGTTCTTAGGGATGACACGGAGCTGAAGCAGCTTCCTGAATCGTGTTTATACGTCCATGTGTACAATACCCCTGACCATGGGGATGAACCACCATTCAATCATCCCTTACAACCCCCCTAATTAACAATTACATTTCAAAATCATTGTATCATTACATAATCATTTATTCCTCAAACCTGTGGCATGCCGAGCTAAAAGAAAATTAAATTTCAATGGTTTCTTTTCTTTGAAGGACCAAGATGTTCTTTCACACTTGGAATCTGAGTTAGAAGATAAATGCATCGAATCAATGGAAACAACTTAAGAAATGGACAGAGGGATACTTCATTCATATATACACAGTTTGTACTGTGGCAAAACTAGAGTTATATTTTTAAAAATTAGAATTTTTTGAAATTTTATAGATATTAAAGACTTTGTTCTGCTTATACTCCCTTTGGTTTACCAAACCAAACTCACTCTTTAATGGGCGTTTCTAGCATTGAGTGCTAATAACTGCAGCTTTTTTAAATTCTTATTTTTCTCAGCTCAAAGACCAAGGGCAGAGGTCATCAAGAGGTCAAGTCTAATCTACCTACAGATGTGGCAGGATCAACTATGGATGTTCAGCCAGACATTGCCAGCAGAACCACATCTCTTCACCCATAAATGAGTTTTTACAAGTAATGACAGGGACTTAAGGATATCAAAGGAAATTCTTTATTAAGAACCAAAGTTATAGATTCCTATCTTGGGTTCATTACTTTGAATTTTTGAACCAAATCATGTATATCGGTTGGACCATGTTCAATTCTATGATCTTTAGAAGACGCAGCCTATAGCTGAAGAGAAATAGATACAACACCAATATTTTACACTCTCTGAAGCACAACTGAGAGCCCCTGGAGTCAGAAGTTTTCAAGACAAGAAAAAGTTATCCTTCATTTGAACAGAAAGAGTAGAGGCTATTCAAAGATTTAACTTTAAATTGTTAATAGGACTTGTTAGAATATGATGGAGCAAGCATAATACCTTCTAAGTTTCATGATTTTTCTCCAGAATACTGAGATGGATGACCTTGAAGTGCAGCTTCCCCATACATGTCGTTATTCAGTGATAAAATTAATTTCCCTATAAAATAATTCCCATAAAATTGTTACAAATATATCATAGTCTCTGACTAAAAGGAAACAAAGCAAATCGAGCAGTTGTAAGCAGTGTAATAAATTCCACACAAGGATCTTATAGCAGCATTATGTATAATAGTGAAACTGGATGTAATCCCTTTGCTATCAAAGAAGATATAAACAGATCATGGTATACCTATTCTTTGGAAAACCTCTAAAACTTCTAAAAAGGTAAGTTAGAATGATGTGCACTGATAAGGAGAGAGGTCTATGATATGTGGTTTGGGAAACAACAAATTGCAAAACGATGTAGTTATGTAATTTATGTTTAAAAAAAACTTTGTATACTTACAAATTCATAGGAAATTTCCAGAAGAATAAGCCACAACCTCTTAACAATAGTTCTTTCTGAGTAGGAGAGTGAGTTTTCAGGGAAGGGGATGAAAGGGGAATGTTTCACTTTACTCTACATAGATCAGTGCAATTTGACTTTTTTACATTGTGTATTTGTTTCATAATTAGATAAATGAGTGATGTGACCATTTGGTGCAGGGCAACAGTACTATGTTCACCAGTCTCGTCTCTGTACTCTATGTTACTGCACAGCACGGACTGTAGGAGAAAGCCCAGAGGAGCAATGAACACAAAGAAGACATGACACCTGCAAAAAGTCGGTGGAGTATTTCTACATAACAAACCTTCCAGGTGAGTGACAGTCAGTATCTTCCACTGCTCCAGCTCTCGCCATGAACCTAGTACCTGCCCAGAGTAAGCCGGAGGACCACGCCCTGCTAGTTCTAGCCCTGCCCGGAGCCTGTTTGTGCAGAGTGACTGCCATCAAGCAGACAATGGACTCAGGATGGGGCGTGTGCCTTTGGGGAGACTGGCAGAGAGGCATAAAGTGGAACACCAGCTAAGTGCGCACACCTGAGAGGTGGAGCTACAGGTGGAGACACAAAATATACCAAGAAACTGTGAAGTGAAGGAAGCTACTCCATCTCTCTGAGCTTCAGTGTCCCCCCTGTAATGTGTGGATCACAGGTCTACTTCACAGAGCTGTTGGGGAAGATACATAAAAGTTCCTGTGACAACCAGTGTCACATTATTAACAAAGTCGTATCCGACTTCAAAATAATCGATGAAAAGAATAATGTTAATGAGACCAAAGACGGGATGCTCAACTTCGTAAGCAGCCCCAGCAGCATGAGAATGAGAGGAGCTCCGAGAAAGCAGGGTTCTTCACAGCTCCACTGGAGACGATGAACACTGGCTACACCAGCATAAGTCGCTGTTGTACAGTGACTCGTGTAACGAGGGTGGGTCACTAAAGACACTGTGAAATCCAGTTACACACAGTGACTCCTAGGAAACAACTACAAAGCAATCAACTCAGCAGATAGGAATGGGAAGGGGGCGAGCATAGGAGGGTCAGAGCCACAAAATCTGACGGAAGACACTGAACCACGAGCGCTCAGCTCTGTCAACAGCTTCTGTGGTTGCACCAGAAGATCAAACGTTGAGACAGCCATTGTGGGGACTGCTGGGAGCACAGTGGTCACTGCAGCCACACCCTAACAGCAGTTGCATCAGAGCACATAGACCCTGAGACTTTCCTCTCCATTAATCCTTGTTTCAAGATGATGAATATCCTCATGTTACAATGTCTCCTTCCAACCCTTGTGGACGAGTGTCATCAGAACTCCCTGAAGAGGTCACAGGCCAGAGTAGGATGGAACACTGGGGGCTGGGGGAGCGGCGTTGCACTTGACAACACGGACTATCACCCGGGTCTATTGAACACGAGAGATGAACCCGAGGATGTGCTCCAATGAGAATTCCCTGTCTTGCCACATTCAGAGACACTGCAGAGTTTCTCGTCCGTTCTTTAAAAAAAAGTTAAAGAATTCGTGTCATTAATTCATAACGAGGCAAATTCTTCACATAGTGACAGGGTCCAGTTTCCATGACCAACTTATTCAGTTGTTAGATAATATCCCACATTCAGGAATTGGAAATGTAACCTACTGGGATGTGTAATATAAACAAGGACTTTTTTTCATGGAGATCAACACCCAAAGTTTTAGGGAAGACAAATCGTGAAAGCTGCTAACCATTCCTCCACAGGTTTCAATAAGACTTTTAAGTTAATTTACCAATCGCAGGAAAAGATAACTTTTCAAATCAAATTTATTTTTCTGCATTCATGCGTACAATACAGCCAAGAGAATGAGCATAAAAAAATTAACAAGAAGGTCTTGCTTGCATTTCATCTTTTGCAAATTATCAGGACATTTTATGCTCTGTCCCTTTCACTGCTGTAATCAATTTTTAAAGAATACTTTACATCTGACTATCCCTGGGCATGTTTATCCTGGAACCTTGCCGGAATCCAAAGCAGAGATGTTAAAGCTGACGGGTTTCAAATGCCGCCCAGGTGCTGTCTACCATGAACATCACTCTCCCAAAGCCGGACCACCGGTCTCTTCCTGAGGGATCAGAGTCATCACTTATGTCCCTGAGAGAATGGCCACTCAGGCCTGAGCTGAGATTAGGTGATCAATCTGAAGGGCAAAATGCTTAAGCTATTCTCATCCTAATGATGCTGTTTTGGAGGCCTCTGCACTGGAATGGGATGGTGAAAACAGCCTACTAGATACTTGCCTGGGAATTGTGTTGTTCTCCTCTGCCCTTAGCAGATCCTGGGAAACCAATGATTAACCTCACGGATGACTTAACTTCCACATCTGTGAAAAAGGCAAGCAACAGCTAATGTTACCACCTTGCAAAACTAAAAAGTTGTGCTTCCAAGAGGGAGCACAAGGGCGAATGTCTCCCAAAAGTGGATGAAATGATGGCACTTTGGCTGGAGAAGGCAGAGGACAGCAGGCAAAGTGGAAAGTTTCTGGGATGTCTAACCAGTTCCCATAAGCAGTTTAGAGAAGCACCTGGCCCTGGATTAGGTAGGAGGCTGTGGAAGGACCCACAGGTACACAGGGGGGAGGAGGAATCAAGCAAAGGAGGGAGGCGGTGGGGAAGAGGCGCCAGTCTGGGCTTCAATTTTGGACAAAAGCAATTGCACGCTGCAGGCCCGCGACTTCCCATGCAGCTGCCACACCCTCCTAACTCCCTGGTCCCTTTCGTCCCGTCACATCCCTCTGGGAATCATTCCACATGGAGTGGGTGCAGGACCTGAGTCCTGAGTCAATGGTTTGGCCCTCGGCCAAGCTCACACCGCCCTGCTCCTCCCTCCAGGGCCAGGCACCGCCCTGTGCCCAGAGCATCCTGGGTGTTCTAGTCCTGCAGCCCTACAAGTTGCCAGCTGGGAGCGGTTAAGAGAGAAAAGCTCCCAGCATGCACAGCTTGTGGCCCCAACTCTTGCCTTGTCCTTTGGCCCCTGGGCCCCACCCCTCAGCTTCTCCATCCCACCCTCTTGCCCACCTGTTCTCTACACCACGCCCAATCTCCATGCCCTGCCCACCCCCCAGAGTATGCGCAGTGTGGTTGGGCTGCATCCCTTGAGGCCGGTACTCAGGTAGGGGTGGGGCTCACCAGCCTGGCTGTTGCTGAGGTTGCTTGCAGCCCTGGTGGAAGCCCCCTGGCCAGTATTTGAAATGTAAATTCAATATCTAAAATGGATATATCGGGTGCCTGGGATCCTGGAATTTGCCCTTTCAATGTAACCTGTCCTACCATCCCCCCTATCTCACCAGGCTGCCATGATCCTCCCTCTGGAACCCGTGGACAGGGTCGCTACAGAGATCCTCCCTTTGGACCCAATCTGCCTGAAGGGCCCATACCTGATCAGGAGTCTTAGAAGGACTGCCCTGAGCCATGTCATAAAAAGGAGAAAACATCACATTGGACAGCCCCAATTCCTGCATTATATAGACAGGAAACTCAGGTGCACTGGTAAGTGACCCCTAAGCCACTTCAGAGGAACACATGCATGCCCCTACTCCCAAGCTGCACACAGGCTGGTTCACTGGACTTCCTTATCCCAGTGTGGACCTCTTGGCCTCGTTACCATAGGCAACAACACTGAAACTTCCCATTGGTCCTTCCCACAGTGTTAGGCAAGTTTGTGCAGGAAGGTAATATGCAATTTCTTCTCTACTATAGGGCTGGCTCCTTGGGAACTAGTTTTAATATCCCTGTTTAAATATACCCTAAGAATCACAAAATAATTAAACAAAATAATTTGTTGCTGTGGAGGGTTATGGTGGTAATTCTCTGAAGTCATTTTTCCACTTAGCTTTTCTGATTGACTCCAAATACTACAGCACCACACGCTTCTTAGACTGGTGGATGCACAGCTCCACTTCTTTCCAGGAAGAACGCACAACAGCAGAATATCCGTGGCCTTACTTTCTGGGGCATCAGTATTACTACAAGATTGGAAGAAGCAAAGTTAGGTCATTTCCAAGGAAAGGAATTAAAAACTTAACACTAAGATGAGGTGGGAAAGTCATATGCCATTAATAATTGTCATTAATCTGTGCCTGAAATGTCAGACTTTCTCTGAGAAAGAACTCTGAGACCCTATTTCCCATTGTTTTAAATAGGAAAATTTAGAAGGCATAGCAAATCTATCGAAAAACTCTACCAATTTCCTAAGTCACAATATGGCACCTAGACATAAGTTACGAGCATCGTGTGCTCCTCATTTTGTTCCTTCCAACCCAGTCCCACAGGTCTTAAGTGCAAGCTGTGAACACGGCACTGTGCTAGGTGTCGAGGCCTTGGTGAGCATCATGGTGGGGGTGGACCTTGCTGGAGAAAGATGACATCATAAAATCTCAAATCCATGCCACTTACAAAACTGAGGCAAAAATGGAAAGACCCAGGGGATCATGCAAGGATGAGGGCATTAATAGTTACTTGGGATTATTAAAGTCCATCTAATGGTGTAATGAGTGAATGTGTTCCACTTTAAAACAAAACACTGCTGTTATTCTGAGATATTGAGTTAGTATCTTTGTGCAAATATGCAGGATTTAAAATGTTTATTGATGTATAACATGCGTACAGAAATATATGCAGAAGTCATCCACGTAAATCACAAAGAATTATTACAAAGTGAACACACTTGTGTGACAAAGAACTAGCACCAGCTTTATTAAGGCCCCCGACAAACCCTTTCTCCCTATTTCCGCCCCAAAGGTAACTGATATCTTACCAGCAAACACTGTCTGTCAAGTTTCTCTTCTTATACAAGTGTTTTATTACAGAACAATTTAAACAATATACAAAATAGCACAGTAGGCCCATCACCCAGTTTCAACAACTACTAATCATCTGACATTTTTGTTTCATCCACACTCCATCCCATTCCCACCTCACTTTATTATTCTTTTAAGCCTCTGTGCGTGTGTGGTGAGTAAGATGTATGCACCCTGAAAGGCACAACTCTCAACCGTACAGTTTTGGCAAATAAACATGCCCATATAACTTTCATCCCTTTAAGAATAGAATATTTCCATCACCCCCAGAAAACTCCTTCCTGTTCCTTCCCAGGCAATTTTTTCCTTCTCCCGATGCATCTCCTGTTCTGGTTTATTCAGCATAGGTTCATCTTGGCTGAAATCATCTCATGTGTGTTGTTTTCTGTCCAGCTTGCCTCCCTCATCACGAGGTTGATGAGTCTCTCTCAGCATGTGTGTGTCAGCGTTTGCTCCTCGGCACAGCTGAGGGCGTTCTGCTCTGTGGATGTCCCAAAGTGCGCTCATCTTCCTCCTGGGGACATGCCGGTCATCTTCTGCGAACAGTCTTGTAAAGACGTTTTTTGGCATGCTGTTTAATTCCTTTATTAGCATTTCAGTGACACACCTTTGCATTCTTACTGGGTGGTCCAGATTACAATATGCATCTTTAAGATATCACATCCTGCCTAGACTTAATAGTTCACCAGTTTAATCAATGTAAAATATGGAAGCCTTGTTACAGAACAGTTCCATTTACCTCTGTCTGTCCTTTGTGCTATTGCTGTCATAAATTTTACATCTACTCATGTTATAAATCCCACAATACAGTGTTATAATTTTTGCTTTAGATAGTCATAGGTATTTTAAAGAAATAAGAGGTTCCGGCCCCGTGGCTTAGCGGTTAAGTGCATGCGCTCCACTGCTCGCGGCCTGGGTTCGGATCACTGGCGCACACCGATGCACCACTTCTCCAGCCATGCTGAGGCAGTGTCCCACATACAGCAACTAGAAGGATATGCAGCTATGACATACAACTATCTACTGGGGCTTTGGGGGGAAAATAAATAAATAAATAAATAAAATCATAAAAAAAGAAATAAGAGAAATAAGTTAAGTGTTTGGAAAGGAAATACTTTGAGACTCTGCAAATGTACTGTTTCTTCTTTAAGTTTCATCCACAGTTTTTGCATTCATCAGTCATTCTTTCCAACAGTAATTATTACTGTAGTGTTAAAGTGGCAATTTTCTATTTCATGCTATCTAGCGCTTTTATTATTTGGAATTCTGTGAGCAAGATTTCTCCCCCCCTTCCTTCATTCTTTCTCTCATTCTCTCATTCTTTTTTCCCCCTTTTTTCTTTCTTCCTTCCCTTCCTTTCTTATTTAATCTTTTTTATATCAGTATAGCCTCGTAGATATTTATTTTATTCTCTGAGTAATTATCCAATGCTACCATTATTTATTTTGTTGCTCACAGTTTTCCAGCTTGAGTCATTGGAAAGTCTTTCAGATTGATTCCTTTTGACACGTCCCATCATTTTCTGTGTGTTTTTTTTTTAAAAGTACTTTCCTACTTTCTGGCAATACAAGATGATCCAGGCTCATCTTGTATTTTCCATCTCCAGCCATAGAATTAGCCATTTCTCCAAGAAAATCTGCTTTATTTTATTGGAGAATGATATTTAGAAAACAAGATCTGGGAGCTAGGTGTGCTCATTAATACTAGAGTGTCACTGCTTATAGACCTTCTCAGGAGAGCTTGGAAATGTATGTATGAATATAAACTCAGGTAGACACATCTGTCTGTCGATCTATCCATCTATATATCAGTCTATCTATCTATTTGGATAGATATATTAAAAGAGACATGGATTCATACTGATACTTCGAACTCCAATCCAGCAGCACAGAGTTTATTGTAGCATTCTCCTTTTGTTTGTTTGTAACTTCTTTCACCAACAGTGAGAAACTTAACTCCAGTTAGCTACAATATATTTCCTAATGTGTCAACTAGTTTCAGAATTGCTAATCCATACCCTTATGAAAAACAAATTTACCACCTAGAGTAGAGTGTTTGTGTCCAGTACTTTAGTTCTACAGTATCCCGTCAAATCATTGTCTTCCAAAGTAACTTAGGTCAAGACCTTTCATCCCCACCCCTTCTGTATGGTTAGGTCACATGTTTGTAATACAGTGAGATTCATTTGTCACTGCACTCCATCTGAGTTCCGCAGCATCCTGATTGATTTTTAAAATTTGCAGAGTAAAATTCACTCTTTGTGGTGTACAGTTCTATGGGTTTTGACTTTATGGTCATGCATCCATACACACAGTACCATACAGAGCTGTGTTTTTCACCCCCAAAGTTCTCTCATGCTATCCCTTTGTATTCAACCCCTTCCCCTACTCCATCCCTTGGGAACTACTGATCATTTTCTATCCCTGTAATTCTGCCTTTTCTAGAAAGTCATATAAATGGAATCATATACTATACAGCTTTTTGAATCTGACTTCCTTTACTTAGAGAAATGCATCCAAGATTCATCCATTTTGTTGTGTGAATCAAGAGTTTATCCTGGGCCCGGCCCCGTGACCTAGCTGTTGAGTGCGTGCGCTCCCCTACTGGCTGCCCAGGTTCGGATACAGGGCACGCACTGACACACTGCTTCTCTGGCCATGCTGAGGCCGTGTCCCACATAAAGCAACTAGAAGGGTGTGCAATTATGACATACAACTATCTATTGGGGCTTTGGGGGGAAAAAAGGAGGAGGATTGGCAATGGATGTTAGCTCAGGGCTTATTTTTCTCACACACACAAAAAAAGAGTTTATCCTTTTGATTGCCAAGTAGTATTGTAATGTACTGATGCATCACAGTTTCTTTCTCCATTCACCTGACGAAGGACATTTAGTTTATTTCCAGCTTTTGGCAATTATGAATAAAATGTCTATAAAGATTCCCACAAAGATTTTTGTTTAAACATTAGTTTTCAATTTTCTTCAGTAAATACCTAGGAGTGGGATATCTCAGTCATATAATAAGTGTACGTTTAGCTTTATAAGAACCTGCTCAACTGTTTTCCGAATGCAACTATCATGTTGCATTTCCAGTTCTAATTGCTCCTACTCCTCACCCCCCTCCTCATGTGGTATTTTCAATTTTATTTTTTATTTCAGGCACCTAATAGGCGTGCAGTATCTTATTGTGGCTTCTGCTTCATTTTTGAAAGTGAGTTCTGCTAAATATAGAATCTTGTGTTGACTTTGGGTTTTCTTTCTGCACTTGAAAGATGTCATTTTGTTGTTGAGTTGTCTCTTTTGTTTTTGATAATATATCATCTATCATTCACTTTATTTCTCCCTGTATGTAATGTCTTCCCCTGTATATATGTATTTCCCTGACTGCTTTCAAGAATTTCTTTTTATCTTCGGATTTTAGTAGCTTGACTATCATGTACCTAAGTATGCTTTTATTTTATGTTTTATTTTGTGGGTTTGCTGACTTTCTTGGATCTAAAATTTTAGATTTTCCACCAAATTTTGTAAGTTTTATGCTATTACTTATTGATTTGCCTTTCTGCCTCATTTAATTTTTCTGTCCTTCTCCTCTCTGCTGGGGACTCAACCATCCCACAGGTCATAAGGCTCTCTTCATTTTTCTTCAAAATTTTTACACTCTTTTCTTCAGACTGGATAATTTCTATTGCTGTATCTTCATGTTTTTTCTACTGTATCTAATCTACTGGTAAACTCAAAAGTATTTATATTATTTCATCTTTCTATTTGGTTCTTTTGTGTAATTTCCACTTCTCTGTTGAGTTCCCACATCTCTTCATTCATTATGGGAATATTTTTCTTTACCACCATGATCATCTTTATAATAACTTCTTTCATATTCTTGACTGTTAATTACAACACATTGGGGAGAGTTTCTACTGCCTGCTTTTGGTCACATATGGATTACATTTTCCTGTTTCTTCAAATCTCATGCTTCTTTTAAATTGTGTACTGGAAATCATGAAAGATAGGTATAGAGGCTCCGGATTCTATTGTATTTCTTTGAAGAGTGTTGTTAGTTTTCTAGCAGGGAATCAACTTGGCTGGACTGAAATTCCAATCCTAGCTCCTTTACAGTGGGCATAGCTGAAATCCTAGTTCAGTTCTTTCATCTTCCAACTGCTGTTTTTACATTAGGCCTTCTGGGGCCTACCCTGTATGTGTGTTGTTCAAAGATCTGCCAATTTGGTGTGTGGGGGGGAGAGACTTACATATATATTTTGCGATTTTCCTCTTTGTGTTTCCCTCCCTTCCAGAATTTCTCCCCTAACTTTCCAGCTACTCTGCCAGCCCAAACATACATCCTCTAACTTTACAAGTAAGACTGTAGTTTTTCCCCTGTCTAGGCATGTACAGATTTTGGAATGCTTTGAGGCAACATATTCAAGCTTGCAAATATCTCCTGGTGCAATTGCCATCATTTAAGGGAAGATTCCCTCTCAGTTCAGCTTGCTTGTGGAAGTGATTTAAACATACACACATATACACATTTATTATATGTGTTTTATATATAACTACACGAGTCTGTATAAATATATATAATATTTTGTGCAGATTTTATCATTGTTATCTGTGAGAGTGTTAGTTCAACAAGCTACTCCACCATTAGTAGAAACCAGACCTCGGTTTTGTTTCTTTCTTGGATTTTATATAAATGGAATTATAAAATATATAGCCTTTTGAATATAATTTCTTTTATGCAGCATTATGGTTATGATATTCATCCATGCTATTGCATGTAGCTAGTGTTTGTTCATTTGTTGAAAATAATTAATTTTTTAATGGTCATAAAATATGTTGAACATAAAATTGTAACCATTTTTAGGTGTACACTTCAGCGACATTCAACACCTTCACATAATTGTGTAACCATAACCTCCAACCATCCACAGAACTATTTTCACATTGCACTGAAACTTTGTGCCCGTTAAACAACTCCCTGTTATCCCTCCCTCTTGCCCCTGGGAACCACCATTCTCCTTTCTATTCCTATAAATTTGACTACTCTAATTACCTTATATGAGTGGAATCATACAGTATTTTTTCTTTTGTGACTGGCTTTATTTCACTTAACATAAAGTCCGCAAGGTTCATCTATGTCATAACATGTGTCAGAATTCCTTCCTTTTTAAGGATGAATAGTATTCCACTATGTGTATACACCACATTATTTTGTTAATTCATCCACTGATGGACACATGGCTTGATGCCATCTTCCGGCTGTTTTGAATAATGCTGTTAAGAACATGGGTGTACATATATGTCTTTATACCTCTGCGTTCTGTTCTTTTGAGTGTATACCCATAAATGGAGTTCTCAGATTCACTTTTTCACATATAACAGGGTTCCCCACACCTCCAAGAAGCAATTCTTGGAATGCCACCTGGTTGCCAGATAATTCAACTCAATTTGATGCTGACAACCCAGAGATACATCAGATTCTACAGGTTGATGGCTCTGTCCTATAATTCTGCACACCCACCCAACCTCACCTTTACTTCAGATGCCAGTTACAAGCCCAAGTTGTTACCTGTACTTCTGACTTACTGGCTATAAATCAAAGGTTCCCACAACCTCCTCCTTGGGTTTGATTAATTTGCTAGAGTGACTCACAAAACTCAGAGAAACATTTACTAGATCACCAGTTTATTATAAAAGGTTATAATTCAAGAAGAGCCTGTTGGAAGTTGTGCATAGCGGAACGTATGGAGAGAGTACACAAAGCTTTCATGCCATCTCCAGGTGCACCACTCTCCAAGCAGTCCTTGTCATTGCCAACCTGGAAGCTGTCTGAACCGCCTTCTATTGGGATTTTTATGGAGGCTCTCTCACATAGGCATGATCAATTATTAACTCAGTTTACAGCCCCTCTCCTTTCTCTGAAGGATAAGGGGTAGGGCTAAAAATTCGAAGCTTCTAATCAGGGCTTGGTCTTTCTGGTGACCAACCCCCATCCAGGAGCCATCCTGGAGCCCACCCAGAGTTGCCTCAATAGAACAAATGATTCTCTTAGTGTTCTTATCACTGGGGAAATTACAAAGACTTTAGGAGCTCTGTGCCAAGAACTGGACGCAGAGGCCGATAAATATGTATTTTATTATTTCAGAAGCCATAAGTGGAATTTTTAGATCATATAGTAATTCTATTTTTAATTTTTGAAGGAACTGCGATACTGTTTTCCACAGTTTTATAATCTCGCACTCAGAGCACAAGGGTTCCAATTTCTCAACATCCTTGCCAACACTTATGTTCTGATTTTGTTATAGTAACTATCCTAATGGGTGTGAAAAGGTAGCTCATTGTGCTTTTATTTCACATTTTCCTGATACTTAGTTATGTTGATCATCTTTCCTTGTGTTTCCTGTTCGTTTTATATTTTCTTTGGAGAAATTTCTATTCAAGTATTTTGTGCATTTTTAAATTGAGTTTTTTTTATTGTTGAGTAGTAGATGTTCTTTATTTATTCTATATATTAATCCCTTATCAGATTTGTGATTTGCAAATATTTTCAACCATTCCATGGTTTGCCTTTTTACTCTGTTGATAGTATCTTGTGATACAGAAAACTTTTTCGTTTTCATGAAGTCCAATTTGTTACTTTTTTGTTACTTATGTCTTTGGTGTCATATTAAAGAAATCCTTTTTGCAATGGCATTTGGACCCAATGACATACAGCTTTTATCATGTGTTTTCTTCTAAGGATTTTATAGCTTCAACTCTAACATTTATATCTTTGATTCATTTTGAGTTAATTTTTGTATATGGTGTAAAGTAAGGGTCCAACCTCATTCTTTTGCATGTGGGTATCCAGTTTTCCCAACAACATATGTTGAAAAACTTATCTTTTCTCCAATGAATGATCTTTGTACCTTTGTCAAAAATCATTGGACCATATATGCAAAGTTTTATTTCTGGGGTCTCTGTGCTATTTCATTAGTATAGTGTGTGTATTTATGCCAGTACCACACTGTTTTAATTACTTTATAGTAAGTTTTGAAATCAGGAAGTGTGAGTTCTCTAACTTTGTTCTTCTTTTTCTAGACTGTTTTGGCTATTCAGTGTCCCTTGAGAGTCTATATGAATTTTAGGATAGATTTTTCTATTTTTGCAAAAGCATCATTGGAATTTTTACCTCTTTGAGTAAGTTGATTCTTAAGTATTTTACTCTTTTTGTTGCTATTGTAAATAAAAATGTAAAGTTTTTAAATTTCTTTTTCAGATTACTTATTATTAATGTATAGAAGAACAACTAGTTTTTTCATGTTGATTTTGTGTCCCACTACTCTGCAGAAATTACTAGTTTTAACAATTTTCTGGTGGAAGTTTTAGGGGTTTCAACATATAAGATACTATTTGTAAACAATATAATATTACTTCTTCTTTTCCAATTTGGATGCTATTTCTTTCTTTTTCTTGCCTAATTGCTTTGGCTAGAACTTCTAATACCATGCTGAATAGAAGTGGTGAAAATGGGCCTCCTTGTCTTGTTCCTGATCTTAGAGAAAAAGGTTTCAGTCTTTCACCCTTGAAAATGATGTTGTCTTTGGATTTCTATATATGGCTTTTATTATGTTGAAGTAGTTTCCTTTTACTCTGAGTGTTTTTTTAGTGGTTTTAGCATGAAAGCATGTTGAGTTTTGTTAAATGTTTTTTCTGCATCCATTGAGATGATCATGTGTTTTCTTCCTTCATTCTGTTAATGTGGTTTATTACATTAATTCATTTTCATATATTGAAACATCCTTGTATTCCAGGAATAAATCCCACTTAAAAATGCTGTATAATCCTTTTAATATGTTGATGAATTTAGTTTATTACTATTTTATGGAGGATTTTTATATCAATATTCATCAAAGATATTGACCTATAGTTTTCTTTTGTCTTAGTGTCTTTGGCTTTGATATCAGGGTAGTGCTAATCCCATAGGATGACTTTACAGGTATTTTCTTCTCTTCAACTTTTTGAAAGAGCTTGAAAATTATTGGTGTTAGTTAATTAAAAAAAAAGTCTTTGGGCCCAGGAATAAATTCAGCATAAAATAAATATAAATAAATATTTTTTAAAAATATGAAAAAGTTTTTTACTAAAAAAATTTAAAAATTTAGCAAGTACATCACTTATCACTTTGTTTCTAAAAAGTTTTTTAACCTACTAGTAAGCATGAACAAATTGTTAGAATTAAAATGACTCAAGTGTTAATTTTCTTCATTGCAAGTTTTCTGACAGAAGTATATGATGCCATCATATATGACATCTTTTATGAAAAAATGGTCATTTTTTGTTGTATTTGAGAATATTATGAATTTACCCAGTTGCCTCTGACAATACTCTGATATGCAAAGTTATCTTTTCAACATGTATGTCTCATCATCATCCTTACCAAATTATCAAACTCAGGTGCTAATTAATCAACTACTTTTCATATGATTCAGGTTCTCCACCACCAACTCCCCTAAGCATCAGGAAATTCTACAACTTCTACAAGATTAACGATTTTACCTTACACTGTATATATCTCATGTGGTTTAAAACATCCAAAAATCGTTGATAAACTGACCCTGCCCACATTAAAGCATTGTGAATTATAAAAGATGGTCTCTGTTAAGTGGGAAGGGATTTCAGGTTGAACTTAATTTTATAAGTGGTCAATTTATTACAGTGTACTGTTCTGTTATGTATTTCACTTCTTTTCTAAAAAAAACTGATAGTTGAGGGCACTTAGATAATAAAAATTTGAGAAAATAAGGAACTGATACACACTGTAAGCTTCAAATGTTTTCAAGCATAAGATACAATAAGAACTAAAACTACGAAATGACGACGGAAATAGAGATAAGGGGATGAAGTTGCAAAACTGAATCTATAACAATATCTCAATGGCTAGCTTTGTGGTGCCAAGAAGGTGGTGAAGTCAAAGAATTCATAAAGATGATAATAAACACACTACAAAGAAAAAAGACTGAAATTTTCATAGAGAGAATTTTTACAGTGATATGACAGATAGAGAACAGGGAAGAGAAGTTTGAGTGAGAGACTATCTGCTTCTTAAATTATTTCCACTGTAGAGAACAACAAACCAATTTGCTTAAATCTTTATTCTCCTCTATGACCCTATCTTTACCTGCAAAATCTCAGCCCTGAATTGATGTCACAGTCCAGCTTTTCCATCCCTGGAGAACAGAGCAATTTATCTCATATGAAACCTCAAGAGCTCAGGCTGTGAAACAAGGCCGGCCATCCATTCTCACAGAGGAGCCAACTGGAGGTAGGATTTTTGGTTCTGAATTCAGCTAAATATCTTCAAAGAATTGTATCTGGCCTTCCTTATTCAGGGCTATCTGTGAAGTGCTGGCTGGTTTTCAGAGAAGAGCAATTCACAGTCAATGGAGACATTTTCTGTTGAGCTCTCTAGAGAAGGCTGTGGGGCTTGTTAGTAAGAGTTGGTTTCTATGAGGATTATACTTTTTTATTTTATTCAGAGATTTATAAAGAAATTTACATGGTAAGAATTATTATCAACAAAATATGTTGTCTATTCTCTGGTCATTTAAGCAAAATCTTTCTCTCAGGGCCAACTCATGGACAAAGCCCAGATTTAATCTCTAAGAGTCTGCTAGGCACTCTCTGGTCCATGGGAAGCCCTCAAGTTGGCAGCCTGCTTCCTTGTGTGCTGTCCTGGTGTTCAATCTTACATCTCTTCCCGGTACAACTAGACAGATGCCTATGAGATCATCAAGGGACTTGACATTGGAGAAATGTACTTTTCATTATCTTTAGACTTCTACACTTTTCAAAAAAACTCTCAGCATTTCCAGTAATTGTGCAGCAGTTTACCCAACATTAATGTTCTCACTATTATAAGTTAAAACAAATAAATTTTGAAAAGGAAAAAGTGATCTTTGCAATTTTGTACAGAATCTATATAATGGGTGCATCCTTATAAATGGAGGTGATGGTGCTCAGGGCAAGCTACGTCATTGGGCACCACCTTGGTGTGTGTATTGTTTCGAGCTGAAGACAATAAGGACTCAGAGAACTCAGGAAGAATATTTGAATTTCCCCTCCCAAACTGCCTAAAGAATTTAAAACAAAAAATCTGTTTCAGGAAGGAGTTATTATCATGATGGTTGTAAAGATAACATGGGATAGAGGTTACAATAGGGAAGGCACCAAGCCCCTTTTATCAAAAACTCTATCTCTCCCTGACCACATTACCTATAGACGACCCTGAGAAGAGTTGTCAGGCAAACATTTGCATTTCTATCTCCATGTGAGTTGTCTTCTTGCCCTCTGTGGTCCTAGACCACTACCCACCTCCAACACCTTCCTTCTCTTTAGCTACAATACTTAAGCGGGCAGCTTAGACAGAGGGACGAGTTGTTCATTTCTGAGTTTCTCCCATGTATACATGTTATTAAACTTGGTATTATTTTCTCCTGCTAACCTGTCTTGTTAATTATTTGGCCATCCATGAGAAACTTAAGAAAAAGGAAGAGGAAGATTCTCTCACTCCCTCAACTGTTTTTGCGCCCAATGTGGGGCTACACTGGCTGACAAGTTGCGTTCTCTGGCTGGAAGAAATGCCTTCTCCCTGGATTACTGCAGGGGATGAAATACGGGAACCCCTGAGGAAAGCCGGCAAAATGTAAGACTTCTTACCATGTCTGCCTCCCGGAATCTCTACCTGTGGAGTCCGGTGGAAGGAAGTGGTGAGAAATTTATTCTCTTTCGAAATTTAGATTGGCAGGAGAAAATATTTGGGAAACTAGTTTCTTGTGCTTTATTGACGCTGGTAAATTTGGTAGAGTACTCTTGGTTTTGATCTTGATCCATTTTCCTCCCAGAGATAGTCTCTGTTTTTCTCTTTTGTCTCTGTCTTTTGTATCATGTGTCATAAGAAGGAAATACCCTAGGGTAGGACGTAGGCATAGGTCCTATGAGCCTACTGTCCGGGCCGGCCCCACAGACTGGTGAGTTTCTGGGTCTCACAAGACTGGGGTCTATTTAGACAAACTTTGCTGTTGGTTAATATTCACATGAAGTGAAGGCCATTGCCAAGAGCATCTGGAAATCCAAAAAGGCCGCAAATTTGGTGGGCACGGGTCGAGCAGTTAAGAGCCATTAGGGCTCTCGCCACTTTCAGAAGACTCCCGTGACAGGATAAATTGAGTCACGGAACGGGGTAGATGACACAGGTCCCCCGTGACTGCAAGAAAATGTCCATGCAACGACGAGGTACTCTGTAAAGCACACAATCCCCAACCCCGTGGCACCTCCCCCCCCAGGTATTATTCTGACTCCAAGATTCCTAAGACGTGGTTAAAGCTGTCATTGTGCACATAAGAAAAAAACCAGATGAGGTTTTTCCTTCTGTCTTGTTCTGTGTCCTGAGAAAACTTGGCTTTGTGACCAGTGAGAATATTCTCCTTGGTCTCCACCATACGGAAGGTGCATTTAGCGAGGTGCCCCTTGGTGGCCAGTTGAGTAGACTGGGGTTCTGAACTGTCTCTTTGTCTGGCTGTGCCAAGCTTTCAGGGGAGTTTGTCATAAAGGGCCCAGTCCATAAGGACTTTTGTTGTCTTAACCTTCGTTGCTTGTTAGTGCTGGAAAAATCCCATTCCAGTATTGCCTGCCCGGTGTCACAGATTAGCGGGTCTGTGACTGGAAGCGTCCCACACTATTGTGGGAGACCGGAGACACCGTTTTCACTACACCATCCTTACCGCCTGTGCAACGAAGGTCTTTACTTTCTCTGAATATCTTTGGGAGTGAATTCTGTGGATCATGGGGGCTACATCATCTGCGCCCTCACCAGGGACGCCTCTTGCGTCCATGGTAAAGATTTATTCTAAGCATGGGAAAGTTACCACCGGGTCTTTCCTTAAAAAGGCTTATTGGATCAAGTCACTATTGGAATAAATACACAAATGAAGATCCTACTCGTCAATGGCCCGACGACAGATCCTTTGAATTGGAAAACTTCTAAATTGGGGGAAAAAAATATGTTTTGAGAGCTCTCAGGCAATTGTTTAATTGGTACCTTAAAAAAGGCCAGAAAAAGGAAGGGAAAAATTTAAATAGCCTTAAGACCTTGACTCAGGTTAGAATTGAATTGAGAACATGTAAAAGTGTAAGTGTTGATAAGATTATAAAGGTTAGAATGTTTGAGCTAATTTTATATAAAGAGGTTACATCAACTTTGCCTGTGTATGTTTTAAAATGTCTGACTGGGAATGCTTCCCTTGTCCAAAATTAGAAGACCATCACCTATTGATAAAAATCTTAATGATAACTATGTTTAAAGGTATAAGAGGTGATGAAATTTACATAAAATTTTGTACAAGAAACTGATGTTATTTCTATTACAGAACTGGTTAACAAAAATAGTAATTTAAATGATGGCTAATTTTATCTAATGTCTTATGAAGTCTTATAAGCAATCTAAATAATTATTGGGAACAAGTAACTAAATAGTTGTGAAAAAGATGAATGTTGGGTGAAATTTAAATAATAATTATGTGTTATGGTGGTTACAGCTTCCAAAATCTTTTTGATAACTTAAAACTTTAGAGTTTTGCTAAATTTTGTGATAAAAATTCACTGAGTATCATCATTTCCAAATAAGATAAGATATTAGACATTGATTACTAAACTTACGTTTGTTACTTTTGGCTTTTCATTACAGGAAAACTAAAAGGTGTTTTGGGTCTATTGGTAAACATGCGTTTTATTAAAAGATTGTACTATAAAGTAACATATTTCTAGAGGTTATGAAGTGTTTATAAATTTTCCAAGCCACAATATACTAATGTAAAGAAAGTTTATAAAGGTTTACTTAGTTTTTACTTACAAATTTGGGTTTCTAAGAGTTAAAATTTCTAATTAGTATATGTGATTGAAGCTACTAAATATTAAGAAAAAATATGTCTGTGTACAAGCAAAGTAAGATGTATAAAGAAGGAACTAAGAATGGAAATATTTCATTTGATTGATTAAGAAAGATAAATTTGTCTTCAAGTACTAGGAGGGAAAAGAAAGACATGGGACAAATTCTGGTTTGTGGAAGAGGAATTCTGGAAAAGGAGTTTTTGTATGGTCAAGTTGGCTAAGATTGAAATGAATTTAATAAATTAAATGAATTTTAATATCAGAAGGAAGCTGGTACAAAATTATAATTTGGTCTTCTTTATCTTAAAAGGATAATTTTCTTGAACTTGATAAAGAGGTTATAAAAGATGTTTCTTTACCTTTGGGTAAGTCTACCTAAAAGACAGGAAAAAAAAAACTGTTAAAATTATTTCCTGTGTTCAAAAGACTGAGGTCTCTCTATTAAGGTTTTTGGACTGTTAATGCTCTCTTTGCTTTAACCTTTTCTATTTTTGACAAGCTCCCCAAAATTCATATCTTAAATAAAGTCATTTTTTACTTTTTGTCTTTGAGAATTTTCAAAGGGACCTGGAACTTCTCAAAGAAATTTGCTCTCTTCCTATAAGGGGAAAGATACTAAATTTACTAGGCTTATTCAGTATGTTAAATTACATGGAAAGCATTGTCAGACAAGTGATGATAAGTCTGCTTAGGTGCTATTATGTGGGCAAATGTTATTACATAGGTGTTTTAAAATTGTATAACATTACTGAAATTCTGATCTGTCCTGATTATCAGTCATAATTCTGGTTATTATTATTTTAAAGTGTTGTATGTCACAAAATTAACCAAATTTCTCTGTCAATTGCCATTTTGAGGTCTTGTTGTTTACAGACTTATTTCTTTGCTCTAATGCTTTTGCAAAATATTTCAACTTCATAAAAATTCATGGAAAGGACTCTGACATTTACACTGGAGTACAGTTTTCTGACAAACTTTCTGATCATAAAACTGAACTTGGTAAGAAATTACAGAAATCTGATGGAAAGACTGATAACTTCATGAAGCTGCTAACAGAAAGACTGGGATCAAGAATGGATTACACAGGACTGAATGAACTGATAAGGATAATTATAATTTTTATGATTTTTCATTTGAAGTATTGCTGAATTTTTAATGTTTTGTTTTTTCAGAGTTAAGGAAAACTTTTTCTCTTTTCTCCTGAGCTAGCTATGACTTATAACAATTTGGTAAATGATATTTTTGTAAGTAAAATTGAAATATTTATCTTTTTCTCTCTATCTGATCCCTCGAATTTGGAAACCCTTAGTAAGTGAGTATTGTTGTTTTCATGGCAATATAGTTATTTGCATAAGTTCAATAAGAATCTGTTCTCCTTATAACAGAACACAATTGGAAACACTGGTTATATTACCAAAGCTTTGACTGGAACATCATATTTGTGATATAACCATACAGCTTTTGAGGAATGAAGATTGGACTTTATGGAATAAAGCCACGTGGAAACACTGGCCTGGTACCTTATGTTCCAAGCAGCACTTACCAGGATAAGTAAAGAATGTCACTTATCTGGCAAACACAAGGAACCTCGAAATATTTTGGGGGAACCTAGCAAGAAAGAAATTCACCCAAATCTGTAGGTATTACAGGCAAAGTCTGATGACAAAATCCTTGGCTTGGCTTTTCTGGCCTGGAGAGGCCTTTAAAGTTCAATCTGAGAGTCCTTATAAAAAGTTCCAGCAAGTCAAATTTAAAAGAGCCTATGTGATCAATTGCTATTCTTGCTGTACTTATGTAAATAATTAGGCCAACACTATTGGAACTAGGCTTATTTTGTAAACTAGTTTTAATTTGTCTATCTTTGATAAAAATGAGGGTGATCTTAGAAAGAAACATTATATTTCAGTAAACACTATAGTGTACATTTGCGGATATTAGATCCTAGATTTGTTAATTGTCTGCTAAGGTTTTTGTTTTATATATGTTGACTGGACTGGATCCTGATTTCTTCTAGTCTCCTAAAATATCTGGCTACAGATGTCCAAACTAAGGTTTTTCATTTTTTCCATCATTTTCATTTGGAATCACTAAAAACTGAACCTGCCCTTTTTCCTGAAGCCTTACAAACTAAAGCTGATGGACTTGATATAAACTTAAGAGATTACCCGGTGATATCATCAGAGACATTTTAAACTGCAAAAGATGCTTTGATGCTGACATCTAAAAATCTTCTTAACTAGCTGTCCCCTATACTCAGAAACTGCTTTA